>NW_027315857.1:16233652-16236152 GCF_026437365.1 Eucyclogobius newberryi | reverse complement strand
CATACATACATACATACATACATACATACATACATACATACATACATACATACATACATATATATATATATATATATATATACACACAATATACAAAATGTCCTCCATCAGAGGCCCCTGGGAGCTTGAGGGTTCTTCAGTATCTTTGCTGTTCCTGCACTTTTCTGGACCGAGATGTCTGATGTTTTTCCTGGGATCTGCTCAAGCCATTCCTCCAGTTTGGGGACTCGAGTTTCTGCATACTAGACATCAGCCTGAACACCACATACTGGCAGCACCATTATGTAGGGTATATCTCTCGTATCCTCCTCACACAGCTGCACCAATATGTAATGTATATCCTCTGGGTTTAGGATTTTAGGTAGTTAATGTTCTGATATATATTTTAAAAAGGCACCATCTGAAGCTTGATCAGCAAAACATTAATACCTACGGAGTCTCATTTTCTGAAAGGGGAGTACTCGATTCATTGACTGACAATTATAAATCTAAAAAAGATCAATAAAAAGGTCTATAAACCAGAATGATTTTGTGTGGTTTAATAAAACAATATCAAAGCAATTCATTACACAAGCTATGCCTGGACTTAGTTCAAATACATTTTGGTAATGAAAAGTAAGCTTTGATTCATTCTAAAATGATCTGGATGGAACCTCACTTTAATGCCACTCTGCAAGTTTCAACCACTCTCGGGTCTCACGTGTCCAAGAGAAGGCTCAGATGTGGATCAAGGCCTCCTCAGAGATCTTTGGGTCCTTAGAGCCGTCTGTGGAGCTGGTCTTGCAGGTGTGGCCTAGAGTGGCGTGCCTTTTAACTCACAGTCAAACATATTCCCAATTTGGACAAATATAATTTAAACCAGCAAAATTACATGTAACCATAGCAAAATACTGCAACAATGTCAATGAACACAAATCATTAGCAGGTGATGAGGAAGTACATTAAATATGACATAAACATTCAAACAAACTAAACTAAAGCAGGATTCAGTTACAAGTTTAGATCACAGAGTAAATGTTAAGTCAGTTTAAATTTGAAATACAGTCATCGAGGACTCAATCCTGAGAAAGTTTCCATCCAGCAGAACAAAAGGATTTGTTAAAGTGGACGATTCCATTTCTCCACAGGGGTCAGGTCCTTGGATCCATTTGGTGTCCTCTGTGTTCTTTATCAGAGGTGTTGACCCAAAGGGGGGGAGGGGGGGGGGTGAAGACAGTTTTGTTGGTCCATGGGGGATGGGTAACATTCTTCGACCAATCCAACATTTTGCTTTGCTTTCTGCAACAGTGTCTTAATTATGAAAAGGTAATGTCTTTTAAAAGTCTCTTTGGACACATGTCCTACAGAGGCCATTTTGTTCAGAAAGAGAATCCCTCTTTAAACAGAAATGGAAGTTTAAGGTTCAAAATACCTGTCGTATACAATAGTGTCTTGAAGCCATGGGGCGGGAGAAGCCCTGGACATTCTGATGCTAATCAAGTACTCAGTGATGAGAGTCAAAACCTCCGTTTTTTCTAAAAAACTGTGTCCGGGTGATTTGTCGTAAAACATGAACATCAGCAGGTGTTTGATATGAAAACACATGCATCTGATAAGGCTAAGGCTTTTTAACAGAGTGGATTCTCATGTGGTTTACCAAGTTGCTTGACCAGGAAAATGTCTTCTCACAAACATCACAGCTGTAAGGTTTTTCTCCAGTGTGGATTCTCATGTGTGATATTAAGTTGCCTAACTGGGAAAATGCCTTCTCACAAAAATCACAGCTGTAAGGCTTTTCACCAGAGTGGACTCTCATGTGTGCTACTAACTGGCCTGAGGTTGAAAATGTCTTCTCGCAAACATCACAGCTGTAAGGTTTTTCTCCAGTGTGGATTCTCATGTGTGATATTAAGTGGCTTGACTGGGAAAATGTCTTCTCACAAACATCACAGCTGTAAGGCTTTTCAGCAGTGTGGACGCTCATGTGTCTTACTAAGTCGCTTGACTGGGCAAATACCTTCTCACAAAAATCACAGCTGTAAGGTTTTTCTCCTGTGTGAGTTCGGTAGTGAGTCGAGAGGTTCTGTGATGTTCCAAAAGCCTTTTCACACTGGCCACACTTAAAAGGCTTTTCACCAGTGTGGGTTCTCATGTGTCTTATTAAGTTCATTGAATCTGAAAATGTCTTCACGCAAACATCACAGCTGTAAGGTTTTTCTCCTGTGTGAGTTCGGTAGTGAGTCGAGAGGTTCTGTGATGTTCCAAAAGCCTTTTCACACTGGCCACACTTAAAAGGCTTTTCTCCAGTGTGGACTCTCATGTGTCTTATTAAGCTGCTTGACTCGGCAAATACCTTCTCACAAACATCACAGCTGTAAGGTTTTTCTCCTGTATGAGTTCTGTAGTGTTGTTTGAGAGCAGAAGCAGACCTCGATGTCTTCCCACACTGGTCACAGGTGAACGCCATTCTTCTGATGGACTTTCCGATCTGCCATGAACACAGAAAAAGAAGACGTAAAGT
>NW_027315857.1:16086152-16228652 GCF_026437365.1 Eucyclogobius newberryi | reverse complement strand
AAACCTCTTGTTTTTCTAAAAAACTGTGTCCGGTAACTTATCGTAAAACATGAACATGTGTTTGATATGAAAACACATGCATCTGATAAGGCTAAGGCTTTTCAACAGGGTGGATTCTCATGTGGTTTACTAAGCTGCTTGACCGGGCAAATGCCTTCTCACAAACATCACAGCTGTAAGGCTTTTCTCCAGTGTGCATTCTCATGTGTCTTGTTAAGTGGCTTGAGGTCGAAAATGTCTTCTCACAAACATGACAGCTGTAAGGTTTTTGTCCAGTGTGGATTCTCATGTGGCTTATTAAGCCGCTTGACCGGGAAAATGCCTTCTCACAAACATGACAGCTGTAAGGTTTTTCTCCACTGTGGATTCTCATGTGGTTTACTAAAATGCTTGACCGGGAAAATGCCTTCTCACAAATATGACAGCTGTAAGGTTTTTCTCCAGTGTGGATTCTCATGTGTGCTATTAAGTGGCTTAACTGGGAAAATGCCTTCTCACAAAAATCACAGCTGTAAGGCTTTTCAGCAGAGTGGACTCTCATGTGTGCTACTAACTGGCTTGAGGTTGAAAATGTCTTCTCACAAACATCACAGCTGTAAGGTTTTTCTCCAGTGTGGATCCTCATGTGTGGTATTAAGCTGCTTAACTGGGAAAATGCCTTCTCACAAACATCACAGCTGTAAGGTTTTTCTCCAGTGTGGATTCTCATGTGTTTTTTGAGATCATCTGCTCTAGGAAAACAGTTTCCACACTGGTCACACTCATATGGTTTTTCTCCTGTGTGGATTTGGTAGTGAGTCGAGAGATGCTGTGATGTTTCAAAAGCCTTTTCACACTGGCCACACCTAAAAGGCTTTTCTCCTGTATGAGTTATGTAGTGTTGTTTGAGAGCAGAAGCAGACCTCGATGTCTTCCCACACTGGTCACAGGTAAACGCCATTCTTCTGATGGACTTTTAGATCTGCCATGAACACAGAAAAAGACGACGTAAAGTAATAATGGTGTTAAATAAAGAACTTATACTTCTGTCAATTCCTCATCACTGTTAAGAGTGGTGAAAAATAAGTCATTTTAACAAGCTTCAGTGAGGCCGCAGTTATTTTATAGAGATCATTCACGTGACGTCACACGACCATCCCCCACGCTCCCTCCACGCTCCTCCAGGCTCTTTTGGCCATGTTGTCCGTCCTCAGTGCGTGTCTACCTATACAAGCCCATTCTATACCACAGTCTGTCTGCTTCGATTTACGACGAAACACGGTTAGAAGAGGCCGAAAAGCTCATTAATGATATTGCACGCTTTACTATAATCAAAATGGTGAAGGTATATGTGCCAGTTGAGTGCAGCAACCGGGAAGATAAACGGAGAGAAGTTCAATCAGATACCGAGAAACCCGGAAAGAAGAGCGCGATGGACATATCTATATATATATATTTAAGACTATCGTGTTTTGCGCACACTGTAGAATTAACATCAGTTTTATCTCCGGAGCGGCTTGCGGCGCTGGGAGCTGACAGCTGTTCTGCCCCGGTGCAGGTGACCAAACCCCGGGCATGCAGCCTCACGCATCGCTGCCTGCACTGGAGCTCTGGTATAAACGCTGTAGAATTAACATCAGTTTTATTTAGGCGTAGACCCTTTGTTAAAAATTGGGACTTGTGAACCATCGGACCAGTGGGCTTGGAGATATCTGGAAGAGTCTGTGATTTAGACATAAAATATGGATCTGAGTTGATTGATCGCAGCTTTTCTAAATATCGACCTCTGTGTAGCTCATCCAAGGAGTTTGTGGAATCTGAAAGCACTGGGGCCTCCATAATTTACGTTTGAGATCACTTTCCACGCTCTATCAGTGCAAAGGAACGTAACAAGTGACGGCCAAAGGGCGGCAACGTATGACAAGGGGGCGGCAACTCTATCGCTTACGATCGCATACGTTGCCACCCCCTTGTCATACGTTGCCGCCCTCTTGTCCGTCCCGTGTTGCCTTCCTTTGCACTGATAGAACGTGGAAAGGTGAAGGAGGTACAGAGAGGAGGGGGTTTAAAGAATAAAGTCTAAAGAATAAAGTCTAAAGAATAAAGTCTAACAGAATGCAGTGTCGGGGCAATCGCGATCAAAACACGGTCGCGTGGGAAGGTGGTCAAAGAGCTGGTTCTCCTCCTGAGTGGCTCCAGCTCCACTGTCTTTCTCGTGTCCGTCTGTGAGAGTCAGATCTCTCTTTCAGAGTGGAACTCCTCCAGGTTTCTACTTTTTCCCAAGGAGGTTATTTGTAGTTTTTCCTGGTCGAGAAAGAGGGTCTAAGGACAGGAGACTCTGGAACATCGTCCCTCGTCCCCACGGACATAGTTAATCAGTTTTTCACTGTCGCCCTCAGAGGTAACTGTTGTTGTGATTTTGGGGCGTTACAAAAATAAATTGAATTGAAATTTGACTCAAACCTTCTAAAATGTGACTTTTTATGTCAAGTTGGAAAAAGGACAATTGGGGATGTAATTAACAATGCCTAATTATTATTCATTTTCTACCCGTCGCGGGTGACTGGAGCCTATCCAAGTGACTTGAGTTGGCCCTGGACAGTGGCCAACTCGTCACAGGGTTAAGAAATAAATGGGAATAGTTTTCTTTATATAATATTTGCCCCACTTAAAAAAAAGCCTTTAATATGTGAGTTGAATCAAATCTAAAGAAATTGTGTCATGGGCTTCATTTCAGTAACGCTACTTTCACTTTGGTTTATTGTATTATTTCTCATGATTAATTTATTTTAATTCAACAGTTACTTCGTTATCTCTCAATCCTGGGGGTGTTACTTTTTTATTACTTTACAGTGTTTTTCTTAAGGAACTATGTTTTTTCTTTTCATATCTGAAGCACATGAAAGAAAGGACTGAACAACCTGGAACTCAACCTCAACTGAACTACAACTCTTCTCTCTTTGACTGGATTTTATTTATTTATCCTTATTTATTTATCCTTATTCGTCCTCCTTGTATGTTTGTTAAACATTTACTGCCTACTTTCACAAGAATTGATGTATTCATTGAAATTATCATCAAAAACACAAAAACAAAACCTCCTCTACTTCCGGTAGCTTTTCCGAGGCTATTGCTGCTGGGACAACGGTAAAAAAAGCGTATATCCTTCATTAAAAACAATAAATATGTAAAATAATAGCACACACCCTCAGTAAGTCACTTCACATCCAGCCGAGCCGATAAAAAGAGTTTTCATTTCATTTGTGTTGTTGTTTTAGGTTTGTAGCGTTAGCCGACTAGCTAACGTTACAAACAAGTGAATGAAACACATTTCTGTACAAATATAATGTCATTCTCCACTTACCTTCAGCTGGATTGAGTTGGAGCCGTTGTAGGTCGCGGGTTTAAGCAGATCAAAGCGATGAAGCCGACCGCGGTGAAGTTAGTTTCACGTTGGACGTTCGCCTCCGTAACTGGAGCGGGAGCTTCCTCTGAGTGTGCCCCGCCTGCAGTAGCTCGGCGCGGGGAGCTGCGCGCTGAATGGCCGCTTGGTACGCCAGTTAGGGACAGTCTCTAAAGTACTGTTGCACAAGTGTTTGTTTAAAAATATGTTATCTTAAAAAAAAAATCAAATGTATTTATACTTAAAAAGAAAAAAGAAAAGAAAAAACATTGAGCATGAATTCATGTTACTAATCCTAGTCCTTTTGGGTTAAAAAGGTAACCTTTTGTAGATTTTTAAAGAATATTTTTCTTCAACAATCAAGGATATATATATATATATATATATATATATATATATATATATATATATATATATAATAATATATATAATATATATATATGATCCTCGCTATATTGCGGTTCACTTTTCGCGGATTTTCATCATGCATTGTGTTCTGCATTCTGATTGGCTAAACAGTCTCTCCGCGTCTTCTCTACCTGTGTGTCAATAACGTTATGGATTAATATATATATGTATATATATACATATACAAAATGTTAAACTCTTCCTTCCCTCCGCGGGCCGCCTCATTTATTCCCCTTCAAGCTGGGGTCCTCCATCAGAGGCCCCTGGGAGCTTGAGGGTTCTTCAGTATCTTTGCTGTTCCTGCACTTTTCTGGACCGAGATGTCTGATGTTTTTCCTGGGATCTGCTCAAGCCATTCCTCCAGTTTGGGGACTCGAGTTTCTGCATACTAGACATCAGCCTGAACACCACATACTGGCAGCACCATTATGTAGGGTATATCTCTCGTATCCTCCTCACACAGCTGCACCAATATGTAATGTATATCCTCTGGGTTTAGGATTTTAGGTAGTTAATGTTCTGATATATATTTTAAAAAGGCACCATTTGAAGCTTGTTCAGCAAAACATTAATACCTACGGAGTCTCATTTTCTGAAAGGGGAGTACTCGATTCATTGACTGACAATTATAAATCTAAAAAAGATCAATAAAAAGGTCTATAAACCAGAATGATTTTGTGTGGTTTATTAAAACAATATCAAAGCAATTCATTACACAAGCTATGCCTGGACTTATTTCAAATACATTTTGGTAATGAAAAGTAAGCTTTGATTCATTCTAAAATGATCTGGATGGAACCTCACTTTAATGCCACTCTGCAAGTTTCAACCACTCTCGGGTCTCACGTGTCCAAGAGAAGGCTCAGATGTGGATCAAGGCCTCCTCAGAGATCTTTGGGTCCTTAGAGCCGTCTGTGGAGCTGGTCTTGGAGGTGTGGCCTAGAGTGGCGTGCCTTTTAACTCACAGTCAAACATATTCCCAATTTGGACAAATATAATTTAAACCAGCAAAATTACATGTAACCATAGCAAAATACTGCAACAATGTCAATGAACACAAATCATTAGCAGGTGATGAGGAAGTACATTAAATATGACATAAACATTCAAACAAACTAAACTAAAGCAGGATTCAGTTACAAGTTTAGATCACAGAGAAAACGTTAAGTCAGTTTAAATTTGAAATACAGTCATCGAGGACTCAATCCTGAGAAAGTTTCCATCCAGCAGAACAAGAGGATTTGTTAAAGTGGACGATTCCATTTCTCCACAGGGGTCAGGTCCTTGGATCCATTTGGTGTCCTCTGTGTTCTTTATCAGAGGTGTTGACCCAAAGGGGGGGAGGGGGGGGTGAAGACAGTTTTGTTGGTCCATGGGGATGGGTAACATTCTTCGACCAATCCAACATTGCTTTGCTTGAGCTGAAAGGTTTTTCTCCAGTGTGGATTTTCATGTGTGATATTAAGTGGGTTGAGGCTGAAAATGTCTTCTCACAAACATCACAGCTGTAAGGTTTTTCTCCTGTGTGAGTTCGGTAGTGAGTCGAGAGGTTCTGTGATGTTCCAAAAGCCTTTTCACACTGGCCACACTTAAAAGGCTTTTCTCCAGTGTGGGTTTTCATGTGTCTTACTAAGTTAATTGATTCTGAAAATGTCTTCACGCAAACATCACAGCTGTAAGGTTTTTCTCCAGTGTGGGTTCTCATGTGTCTTACTAAGCTGCTTGACTGGGCAAATACCTTCACACAAACATCACAGCTGTAAGGTTTTTCTCCAGTGTGGGTTCTCATGTGTGATATTAAGCTGCTTGACTGGGAAAATACCTTCTCACAAACATCACAGCTGTAAGGCTTTTCTCCTGTATGAGTTCTGTAGTGTTCTTTGAGAGCAGAAGCAGACCTCGATGTCTTTCCACACTGGTCACAGGTGAACGCCATTTTTCTGATGGACTTTTAGATCTGCCATGAACACTGAAAAAGAAGACGTAAAGTAATAATGGTGTTAAATAAAGAACTTATACTTTTGTCAATTCCTCATCACGGTTAAGAGTGGTGGTGTTATGGAAAAAAAAATAAGTCATTTTAACAAGCTTCAGTGAGGCCGCAGTTATTTTATAGAGATCATTCACGTGACGTCACACGACCATCCCCCACGCTCCCTCCACGCTCCCCCCGGCTCTTTTGGCCATGTTCTCCGTCTTCAGTGCGTGTTTACCTATACAAGCCCATTCTATACCGCTGTCTGTCTGCTTCAATTTCTGACGAAACACAGTTCAAAGAGGCCCAAAACCTCATTCATGATATTGCACGCTTTACTATTAGCACAATGGTGAAGGTTTATGTGGCAGTTGAGTGCAGCAACCAGGAAAATAAACTGAGAGAAGATCTATCCGATACCGAGAAACCCGGAAAAAAGAGCGCGATAGACATATACATACATATACATACATAAACATACATAAACATACATACACATACATACACATACATACACATACATACATATGTACACACACACACACACACACACACCTGTTCTGCTCACACTGTAGAATAAACATCAGTTTTATTTAGGCACCTAGACACTTTGTTCAAAACTGGGACTTGTGAACCATGGGACCAGTGGGATTGGAGATATCTGGAAGAGTCGGTGATTTAGACATAAAATATGGATCTGAGTTGATTGATCGCAGCTTTTCTAAATATCAACCTCTGTGTAGCTCATCCAAGGAGTTTGTGGAATCTGAAAGCACTGGGGCCTCCATAATTTACGTTTGAGATCACTTTCCACACTATCGCATACGTTGCCGCCCCCTTGTCATTCGTTGCCGCCCCGTTGTCATTTGCCGCCCCCTTGTCATTCGTTGCCGCCCCCTTGTCATTCGTTGCCGCCCCCTTGTCATTCGTTGCCGCCCCCTTGTCATTCGTTGCCGCCCCCTTGTCATTCGTTGCCGCCCCCTTGTCATACGTTGCCGGCCCCTTGTCATACGTTGCCGGCCCCTTGTCATACGTTGCCGGCCCCTTGTCATACGTTGCCGGCCCCTTGTCATACGTTGCCGGCCCCTTGTCATACGTTGCCGGCCCCTTGTCATACGTTGCCGGCCCCTTGTCATACGTTGCCGCCCCCTTGTCATACGTTGCCGCCCCCTTGTCATACGTTGCCGCCCCCTTGTCATACGTTGCCGCCCCCTTGTCATACGTTGCCGGCCCCTTGTCATACGTTGCCGGCCCCTTGTCATACGTTGCCGGCCCCTTGTCATACGTTGCCGGCCCCTTGTCATACGTTGCCGGCCCCTTGTCATACGTTGCCGGCCCCTTGTCATACGTTGCCGGCCCCTTGTCATACGTTGCCGGCCCCTTGTCATACGTTGCCGGCCCCTTGTCATACGTTGCCGCCCCCTTGTCATACGTTGCCGCCCCCTTGTCATACGTTGCCGCCCCCTTGTCATACGTTGCCGCCCTCTTGTCCGTCCCGTGTTGCCTTCCTTTGCACTGATAGAGCGTGGAAAGGTGAGGGAGGTACAGAGAGTAGGGGGTTTAAAGAATAAAGTCTAAGAAATCAGTGTCGGGGCAATCGCGATCAAAACACGGTCGTGCGGGAAGGTGGTTGAAGAGCTTGTTCTCCTCCTGAAGAGCTGGTTCTCCTCCTGAAGAGCTGGTTCTCCTCCTGAAGAGCTGGTTCTCCTCCTGAAGAGCTGGTTCTCCTCCTGAAGAGCTGGTTCTCCTCCTGAGTGGCTCCAGCTCCACTGTCTTTCTCGTGTCCGTCTGTGAGAGTCGGATCTCTCCTTCACTGTGGAACTCCTCCAGGTTTCTACTTTTTCCCAAGGAGGTTTTTTGTAGTTTTTCCTGGTCTAAGGGGTCTAAGGACAGGGGACTCTAGAACATAGAGTCTAGACATAGTTAATCAATTTTTCACTGTCGCCCTCAGAGGCAACTGTTGTTGTGATTTGGGCGTTACAAAAATAAATTGAATTGAACTGAAATTTGACTCAAACCTTCTAAAATGTGACTTTGTTGGAAAAAAAACAATTGGGGATGTAATTGAGTGTCTGCGTGATGTCACGCAGGCACTATATGTTCTTGTATTTCACGGGCACTATAATGTTTTCAATTTAGCCAGTTTCAACTCCTTAACGCTTCAACCGATTTCAACATGTTCAACCTCATTATGATCGGTTTCACAGTAGTACGTGTGCTATGACTTTTGACATTTGAAAAACTTGTACTTTTTACAGAATTTGCAAAAGTATTAGTACTCCATTTAGCCAGTTTCAACTCCTTAACGCTTTAACCGATTTCAACATGTTATACCTCATTACGATCGCTTTCGCAGTAGTACGTGTGCTATTACTTTTTACATTTGAACAACTTGTACTTTTTGCAGAATTGTCGAACTTTCAAAAGTATCAGTTATCCCCAGTTAAATGAATTTGGGCATTATGAGTGTCTGCAGAATTCTTTAGACTTTAATTCTTTAGGCTTTATTCTTTAGGCTTTAATCTTTAGGCTTTATTCTTTAGGCTTTATTCTTTAGGCTTTATTCTTTAGGCTTTAATCTTTAGGCTTTATCTTTAGGCTTTATTCTTTAGGCTTTATTCTTTAGGCTTTAATCTTTAGAATTTTGTGACGGAGCCAGTCGAGCGAGAGAGGGTGAGGGAGAGAGGGAGGGAGTGAGAGGGAGAGAAGTAGACTTTATTCTTTAGGCTTTATTTAGGGAGGTATGGAGTGAGAGAGAGGGAGAGAGAGAGAGAGAGAGAGAGAGAGAGAGAGAGAGAGAAGAGAGAGAGAGAGAGAGAGAGAGAGAGAAGAGGAGAGAGAGAGAGAGAGAGAGAGAGAGAGAGAGAGAGAGAGAGAGAGAGAGAGAGAGAGAGAGAGAGAGAGAGAGAGAGAGAGAGAGAGAGAGAGAGAGAGAGAGAGAGAGAGAGAGGGAGAGGGAGAGAGGGAGAAGGGAGAGGGAGAGGGAGAGGGAGAGAGAGAGGGGAGAGAGAGAGACAGAGAGAGAGAGAGAGAGAGAGAGAGAGAGAGAGAGAGAGAGAGAGAGAGAGAGAGAGAGAGAGAGAGAGAGAGAGAGAGGTAGACTTTATTCTTTAGTAGTTTGGATCTCTGTCAACAACAGGCAAGATTATCTTGTGTTTTATATACATCGATGCAATATATATACTCTAATTATATAATTGTATACTGAACGTGATTATGTAAAATTTTCCATGATTTTCCATTAAGCCAATTTCAACTCCTTAACGCTTCAACCGATTTCAACATGTTGTACCTTATTATGATCGCTTTCGCAGTAGTACGTGTGCTATTACTTTTGACATTTGAACAACTTGTACTTTTTCCCCAGTGAAATAAATGGGGCATTATGAGCGTCTGCGTAATTCTTTAGGCTTTATTCTTTAGACTTTTGTGACGGAGCCAGTTGAGCGAGAGCGAGAGCGAGAGAGGGGAGGGGGAGAGACGCAGACACTCTAGCAATGGCTTCAGCCGTTGCAAATTATCTAGTTAACAATGCCTCATTATCATTCATTCATTCATTCATTCATTTTCTACCGCTTTTTCCCTTTCGAGGTCGCGGGTGACTGGAGCCTATCCAAGTGACTTTGGGCGATGAGTTGGCCCTAGACAGTGGCCAACTCGTCGCAGGGTTAATACATAGATGGGAATAGTTTTCTTTATATGATATTTGCCCCACTTTAAAAAAAAAAAGGCTTTAATATGTGAGTTGAATCAAATCTAAAGAAATTGTGTTATGGGCTTCATCTCAGTAAAGCTACTTTCACTTTGGCTTATCTTGGTTTATTGTATTATTTCTCATGATTAATTTATTTTAATTCAACAGTTACTTTGTTATCTCTCAATCCTGGGGGTGTTACTTTTTTATTACTTTACAGTGTTTTTCTTAAGGAACTATGTTTTTTCTTTTCATATCTGAAGCACATGAAAGAAAGGACTGAACAACCTGGAACTCAACCTCAACTGAACTACAACTCTTCTCTCTTTGACTGGATTTTATTTATTTATCCTTATTTATTTATCCTTATTCGTCCTCCTTGTATGTTTGTTAAACATTTACTGCCTACTTTCACAAGAATTGATGTATTCATTGAAATTATCATCAAAAACACAAAAACAAAACCTCCTCTACTTCCGGTAGCTTTTCCGAGGCTATTGCTGCTGGGACAACGGTAAAAAAGCGTATATCCTTCATTAAAAACAATAAATATGTAAAATAATAGCACACACCCTCAGTAAGTCACTTCACATCCAGCCGAGCCGATAAAAAGAGTTTTCATTTCATTTGTGTTGTTGTTTTAGGTTTGTAGCGTTAGCCGACTAGCTAACGTTACAAACAAGTGAATGAAACACATTTCTGTACAAATATAATGTCATTCTCCACTTACCTTCAGCTGGATTGAGTTGGAGCCGTTGTAGGTCGCGGGTTTAAGCAGATCAAAGCGATGAAGCCGACCGCGGTGAAGTTAGTTTCACGTTGGACGTTCGCCTCCGTAACTGGAGCGGGAGCTTCCTCTGAGTGTGCCCCGCCTGCAGTAGCTCGGCGCGGGGAGCTGCGCGCTGAATGGCCGCTTGGTACGCCAGTTAGGGACAGTCTCTAAAGTGTACTGTTGCACAAGTGTTTGTTTAAAAAATGTGTTATCTTAAAAAAAAAAAATCAAATGTATTTATACTTAAAAAAAAAAAAAACATTGAGCATGAATTCATGTTGCTAATCCTAGTCATTTTGGGTTAATTATCTGCTTTTCATCCCTTAAAAAACCAAAGTCATTGTGTTGGGCTCTGAACAGCTACGAGACACTCTATCTGAGCAGATAGTCACACTGGAAAATGTCAGTGTAGCCTCCATTTCTAGTGTAAGAAACATCAAAGTCTTATTTGACCAGGAGCTCTCATTTAAAGCACATATAAACCAAGCTTGTAAAACAGCCTATTTCCATTTGCGTAATATAGCCAAAATCAGAAGAATCCTGCCTAAAAAGTGATGCTAAAAAACGTCTCCATGCATTTGTAACATCTAGATTGGACTACGGTAAGTGCCGACTCGCAGCAGGCAAACAGCTTTCAACTGATTCAAAATGCAGCAGCAAGACAACTAACAGGAACTAGAAGAGAGCACATTACGCCGGTGCTCAAGTCTCTTCACTGGCTCCTGTCCAGTTTAGAATCAAATTTTAAATTCTCCTCTTGACCTACAAAGCCATAAATGGCATGGCCCCATCCTACCTCAAAGAAGCTATAGAACCATATCATCCAAACAGAGCTCTTCGCTCTCCAAATGCCGGCCTTCTGGTGGTCCCAAGAGTCTCTAAAAGCACAGTAGGAGGTAGAGCGTCCAACTTATGCATTTCAACCCCCTCTGGGAATTTCGTCCACCCATGGCATTTCATTCTCCCTGGGCATTTCGTCTATCCTTGGCATTTCGTCCACCCTGGGCATTTCGTCTATCCTTAGTATTTCGTCCCCCCTGGGCATTTCGTCCCCCCCTGGGCATTTCGTCCACCCTGGGCATTTATTTCTTCCACCCTGGGCATTTATTTCTTCCACCCTGGGCATTTCGTCCCACCTGGGCATTTATATATATATATATATATATATATATATATATATATATATATATATATATATATATATATATATATATATATATATATATATATATATATATATATATATATATATATATATATATATATATATATATATATATATATATATATATATATATATATATATATATATATAGGTCCATGGGGGATGGGTAACATTCTTCGACCAATCCAACATTTTGCTTTCCTTTCTGCAACAGTGTCTTAATTATGAAAAGGTAATGTCTTTTAAAAGGCTCTTTGGACACATATGTCCTACAGAGGCCATTTTGTTCAGAAAGAGAATCCCTCTTTAAACAGAAATGGAAGTTTAAGGTTCAACATACCTGTCGTATACAATAGTGTCTTGAAGCCATGGGGCGGGAGAAGCCCTGGCCATTCTGATGCTAATCAAGTACTCAGTGATGAGGGTCAAAACCTCCTGTTTTTCTAAAAAACTGTGTCCGGGTGAAGCGCTAATTTGTTGTAAAACATGAACATCAGCAGGTGTTTGATATGAAAACACATGCATCTGATAAGGCTAAGGCTTTTTAACAGAGTGGATTCTCATGTGGTTTACCAAGTTGCTTGACCAGGAAAATGTCTTCTCACAAACATCACAGCTGTAAGGTTTTTCTCCAGTGTGGATTCTCATGTGTGATATTAAGTTGCCTAACTGGGAAAATGCCTTCTCACAAAAATCACAGCTGTAAGGCTTTTCACCAGAGTGGACTCTCATGTGTGCTACTAACTGGCCTGAGGTTGAAAATGCCTTCTCGCAAACATCACAGCTGTAAGGTTTTTCTCCAGTGTGGATTCTCATGTGTGGTATTAAGCTGCTTGACTGGGAAAATGCCTTCTCACAAACATCACAGCTGTAAGGTTTTTCTCCTGTGTGGACTCTCATGTGTTTTTTGAACTCATTTGCTGTAGGAAAACTGTTTCCACACTGGTCACACTCATATGGTTTTTCTCCGGTGTGGATTTGGCAGTGAACCGAGAGGGTCTGTGATGTTCCGAAAGCCTTTTCACACTGGCCACACTTAAACGGCTTTTCTCCAGTGTGGACTCTCATGTGTCTTCTTAAGTTCCCTGATAATGAAAATGTCTTCTCACAAACATCGCAGCTGTAAGGTTTTTCTCCAGTGTGGATTTTCATGTGTGATATTAAGTGGCTTGACTGGGAAAATGTCTTCTCACAAACATCACAGCTGTAAGGCTTTTCAGCAGTGTGGACGCTCATGTGTCTTACTAAGTGGCTTGACTGGGCAAATACCTTCTCACAAAAATCACAGCTGTAAGGTTTTTCTTCAGTATGGATTTTCATGTGTGATATTAACTGTGTTGAGGTTGAAAATGTCTTCTCACAAACATCACAGCTGTAAGGTTTTTCTCCTGTGTGAGTTCGGTAGTGAGTCGAGAGGTTCTGTGATGTTCCAAAAGCCTTTTCACACTGGCCACACTTAAAAGGTTTTTCTCCAGTGTGGGTTCTCATGTGTCTTACTAAGCTGCTTGACTCGGCAAATACCTTCACACAAACATCACAGGTGTAAGGTTTTTCTCCAGTGTGGGTTCTCATGTGTGGTATTAAGCTGCTTGACTGGGAAAACACCTTCTCACAAACATCACAGCTGTAAGGTTTTTCTCCTGTATGAGTTCTGTAGTGTTGTTTGAGAGCAGAAGCAGACCTCGATGTCTTCCCACACTGGTCACAGGTGAACGCCATTCTTCTGATGGACTTTTAGATCTGCCATGAACACAGAAAAAGAAGACGTAAAGTAATAATGGTGTTAAATAAAGAACTTATACTTTTGTCAATTCCTCATCACGGTTAAGAGTGGCGGTGTTATGGAAAAAAATATGTCATTTTAACAAGCTTCAGTGAGGCCGCAGTTATTTTATAGAGATCATTCACGTGACGTCACACGACCATCCCCCACGCTCCCTCACGCTCCCTCCACGCTCCCCCCGGCTCTTTTGGCCATGTTCTCCGTCCTCAGTGCGTGTCTACCTATACAAGCCCATTCTATACCGCAGTCTGCTTCGATTTACGACGAAACACAGTTCAAAGAGGCCCAAAACCTCATTAATAATATTGCACGCTTTACTATAATCAAAATGGTGAAAGTATATGTGGCAGTTGAGTGCAGCAACCGGGAAGATAAACGGAGAGAAGTTCTATCAGATACCGAGAAACCAGGAAAGAAGAGCGCGATGGACATATCTATATATTTTTAAGACTATCGTGTTCTGCGGACGCTGTAGAATTAACATCAGTTTTATTTAGGCGTAGAACCTATGTTCAAAATTGGGACTTGTGAACCATAGGACCAGTGGGCTTGTATAATGTCCGGGGTACGAGATATCCGAAAGACTCTGTGATTTAGGCATCAAATATGGATCTGAGTAGATTGATCTAAATATCGACCTCTGTGTAGCTCATCCAAGGAGTTTGTGGAATCTGAAAGCACTGGGGCCTCCATAATTTACGTTTGAGATCACTTTCCACACTCTATCTATCTTATACGTTGCCGCCCCCTTTTTGTCAAGTTGGAAAAAGAACAATTGGGGATGTAATCAATAATGCCTCATTATCATTCATTCATTTTCTACCGCTTGTTCCCTTTCGGGGTCGCGGGTGACTGGAGCCTATCCAAGTGACTTTGGGCGTCGCAGGGTTAATAAATAAATGGGAATAGTTTTTTTTATGTGATATTTGCCCCCACTTAAAAAAAGGCTTCAATATATGAGTTGAATCAAATCTAAAGAAATTGTGTCATGGGCTTCATCTCAGTAAAGCTACTTTCACTTTAGTTCATCTCGGTTTATTGTATTCTATCTCATGATTCATTTATTTTAATTCAACAGTTACTTCGTTATCTCTCAATCCTGGGGGGTGTTACTTTTTTTTGTTACTTTACAGTGTTTTTCATAAGGAACAATGCTTTTTCTTTTCATCTCAGAAGCACATGAAAGAAAGGACTGAAAAACAACCTGGAACTGACCCTCAACTCAACTACAACTTTTCTCTCCTCTTTGACTGGATTTTATTGATTTACTTTTACTTTCATTATTTATCCTTATTCGTCCTCTTTGTACGTCTGTTAACCATCTACTGCCTACTTTCACAAGAATTGATCATTAATTATCATTAAAAACACAAAAACGAAAACTCAACTTCCGGTAGCTTTTCCGAGGCTATTGTTGCTAGTACAACGGTAAAACGCGTATATATTTCATTAAAAGCAACACATATGTAAAATAATAGCACACACCCTCAGTAAGTCACTTCACATCCAGCCGAGCCGATAAAAAGAGTTTTCATTTCATTTGTGTTGTTGTTTTAGGTTTGTAGCGTTAGCCGACTAGCTAACGTTACAAACAAGTGAATGAAACACATTTCTGTACAAATATAATGTCATTCTCCACTTACCTTCAGCTGGATTGAGTTGGAGCCGTTGTAGGTCGCGGGTTTAAGCAGATCAAAGCGATGAAGCCGACCGCGGTGAAGTTAGTTTCACGTTGGACGTTCGCCTCCGTAACTGGAGCGGGAGCTTCCTCTGAGTGTGCCCCGCCTGCAGTAGCTTCTTCTTCTTCTACTAATAGAGTTTTATGGCGGTTGGCAAACTTTTAAAAGTGCATTCCCGCCAGTGCTCATACTAACAATGTGTGAAAAAGAAATGCGCTCGGTGCGGGGAGCTTTTTCTTCTTTTCCTTCTTCTTCTTTTTCTCCTTATTCTTCTTCTAGTATTGTTTATTAGAAGTTGGCACGCAACTAAAGACGCATTACCGCCACCGTCCGGTATGGAATGTGGGCCGGGAATGCCCCAGCAGTCCTTCAATCCTCCCCATTAATCCTGACGTCTTAAAGGCGCAATGGACGATTTTTCGGCGATTTGAGAACTCAGGCGGAGACTGATACAACACACACGTGCGTTTGTTTATATGTTTATAGCGCAACGGATTGCATCGCATCTCTCGTCTCCCGTAGATTTACATCTTCTTCAGAGACAGCTCGAACTGTCTTTCTCTGTCTTAGTTTTGTCCCGTACACTGAGGGAACTATATTATGTTAGATCAATGCGCTTAGACACGCAGAAACGTGCTGCTCGTGAGGACGAGCCGCGCGCGGCTGCAGGTGAGCGGTAGGTGCGTTTTATGATTGATACGTGACAGGACTAATTGGCTGTCCACGCCACAAGGAAATAAGACTCAGATTTGGGTCCAAAAAATCGTCCATTAAACCTTTAAAGATGGGCTGCAAAGTTGTTTGAAATTGTGCTTTCAGGTCATCGTCGGCCTTTAGTATCCAAGTCTATCCAAGATACTCTGCTTAAATTTTTTATTTTTTTTAAGAATTACGCTCTTTTGCTGCGTCCGTGTTTTTTCACCTAACCCGTAAATGTGTCGTCACACCGTGACACTGTCTAGCCAACACTGAGGATATTAACACTGAAGTGGACAGCAAGAGTGAGCAAAATACAACTAAATCCTTGTCAAGTGAGCGATTTCCACAGATATTTCATATTTAGTGTGGCTACAGCGTGTGCGGCTACAGTGTGTTCACGCTGTGACGACACTGACTTTGCAACCGCTCTTAAAGCATTCGGTTACCAAGGCGGTTGCTATGGCGTTTTCTCGGATTTGGCCGAATTAACTCGAATTTGTCATTGGTTAAAACTAACTGTCCAGATTTCATTGTGAAAAATGAAAGCGATATTCCACTTATTAACAAACATTGCAGCCCATCTTTAAGGTAGGCGCGAGGAGCTGCGCGCTAAAGTGCCGCTTGGTACGCCAGTTAGGGTGTACCAAGGGCAATCTCTAAAGTACTGTTGCACAAGTGTTTGTTTAAAAATGTGTTATCTTAAAAAAATATCAAACATCCATCCATCCATCTTCTACCGCTTTATCCGGGGCCGGGTCGAGAGGGCAGCAGTCTAAGCAGGGACTCCCAGACTTCCTCCTCCCCAGACACTTAGCTCTATCGGGCTGTGCCGGCCGTGCCCCGTGGGGAAAGACCACCAGGCGCTCGTCGACGAGCACCCATCCCAGGCCTGGCTCCAGGATGGGGCCCCAGTGACGCCAATCCGGGCGACGTAACTGGCCTTGATTTTCTTGTCATCATAAGGGACTTCTGAACCGCTCTTTGTCTGACCCGTCACCTAGGACCTGTTTGCCTTGGGAGACCCTACCAGGGGCTTAAAGCCCCAGACAACATAGCTCCTGGGATCATTCGGGCACTCAAACCCCTCCACCACGTTAAGGTGTCGGTTCAAAGAGGGGAATATCAAACATATAAAAAAAACAAAAACAACATTGAGCATGAATCCAAGTTGCTAATCCTAGGGGCCATAGTCCTTTTAACTGTATCCTTAATCAGTAATCTGTAATCCTTTTAAAAGGACTATGGAACCTAGGATTAGCAATTTGGATTCATGCTCAATTATGTTTTATTTTGTTTTTTTTAGTATAAATATGTTTGATGATTTTTAAAATAACACATTTTTAAACAAACACTAAAGCACGGTTGCACAACAACCGTACTTTAGAGACGGTCCCTAACTGCCGCATCAAGCGACACTTCAGCGCGCGGCTCCCCGCGCCGAGCTACTGCAGGCGGGGCACACTCAGAGGAAGCTCCCGCTCAAGTTGCGGAGGCGAACGTCCAAAGTCCAACGTGAAACTAACTTCACAGCAGTATGAAACCGAGAGAGTCCAGCAACAGACACCGTGTGGCGGACATGGATCTATGATATGGACGAGGTTTGCTTCTTCTTCTTCTTGTGTATTTCCGACAGACTGCGCGCCACACAGCTCACTGCTGCCTCTCACTGGTGATAGTCCGTTATGACGCTCTGTACACCTGCTGATGCAAAGAGGGGCCAAGCAAAGTCTTCACTGTCACCGATTTAAACCCCAAATCAAAAAGGTGGAAAAAAAGTGATCTCCTCTGAATTGCAAACCTGATACATTCCATGAAAACATAGGGGACAGTTTCTTCTTTTCCACAGGTTTCACATTGGCCATTATGATGTTTTCCAGTCAAGAAGAGGTCCGATACTAAGCCCCAGTGCCCCAGTCGCAGTCTTGTTATCAAGACTTGCTCTCTCCTGTTGTTTTCCCGGGTTCTATTGTCTCCCCCACTAATGCTCCTCTGAATATAGTGAAAGTGCCTTCCTCTCCTCTCAGCGTCCCACTCCATTGGCCACTGTGCACATGTAACATAGTTAATATGAGCGTTGTTAAATCCCAGTAAATTAGGGCGCACTGCCATCTTCTGACACCTGTTTGTACCAGCACATGTGCCTGTACTGATATCGCGAGAACTCTCGAGCTCTCCTCACTGTAATGGAGGACTCGAGACAAGGTAACATGTCTGTGAATTTCAGTGGACAAAATGTGTAATTAATTCATGTGTAGCCATTGTACAGCTAAACTAGTAATTGTATGAGTGTTATACTTGTGTTTATTCTGCAGTATATGTGATTTGACCGTGTTTTTCTAACGAGCTAGTTAGCGGCTAACAAAACGCTGTCTTCCCACATGGTGAATGTCCACTGCAAAGCAAATTCACGACAGTTTTATCTTGTGCAGGTATGTACATGTGTGGGAAATGTTTCACGTTGAATCGCTGTTTTTCATGTTGTTGATTTGAGTGTATTGTTAAAATTGCATTTAAAATATTTTCACAATTGGTTTGAAACTAAATTAATTCACTATACGATCACAAAAAAATATTTAAACTGATATTTGGTCATATTACATATTGTAAATATTTTTAATATGTTGATTATTAATTATTCAATTAAATTAAATTTATTTTTGTAACGCCCAAAATCACAACAACAGTTGCCTCTGAGGGCGACAGTGAAAAACGGATTAAACAATGTCCATGGGGACGAGGGACGATGTTCCAGAGTCCCCTGTCCTTAGACCCTCCTTCTCAAACGATGGCCTCCTGGTGAACTGGCCCACATTACAAAACAATCACCTGGTGAATTTGCCCACATTATCTGTTGTGGACCAGGTGTAAAAATTAAGGTAATTTAAAATGATATGATGATAAAATAAACAAAACCATACGATAACAGAAACAGAACTGACCTTCAGATAACAATGGGGGGTTAAAATACAAAAGGACTAACCCAAATTACACAAGGGGGAGGAATTACACCAAAAACAGACAAAAAAAGACTAACTTTAGCATGTAACAATAAAGGCCAATTATAATAAATAAATAAATATATAGTGAATACTTAAATAACTTAACCAAGCAATGCAAACTAAACTAAACTAGCAATAACTAAAGTGTTTTCCCCCCACAGCCTTGGTCCAGATGGGCTCTCCCTCCATGGTCTAAATGTAAATACAAATTCAGACAAATATTAATCAATAATTGTGCACCCATAATAAAAAAAAAAAAAACATCTAAAATAAATAAAGAATACATAAAAATATATGATGTTTGATCTGAAGTGTAATGTAAATGAGATGTAATATTTAACACTGTGGAGTGCAACCACCACATTATCCTCAAACAAACTATTCCTGAGCTTCAAACCTTCTACCGTTATAACCACAATAAATCACTTTCTAGTTTATGCGAGACAGACCAGATTTAGCGGTTTCCAGACATAATTACAGTTTGGTTTTTAACGTTTTAACACTGTGCCCTTGGTGTATGTTTCAATATTCTGCCCCGGGAAAAAAAACATGGTGACACCCCTCCTTTAAAGATATAACGCTTAATATAAAAAATGTGCTTTTTTTCAGTATTTTATGTACGTTATTGTATTATGTCAGACAGGCCAGTGCACCTTTCATAACGCTGAAGTGATATCTGATATACAGCCTTACATAAACATCTCTTTATTAACTCTGATATGCGCCTGGCAACATTGTGCGCCAAATGTCACTGGAATAATAATGAAAAAGAGATTGAGAAATGGAGAGAAGCGTCGTGATGGCATCATACGTGAACTGTCGACTGTAACGTGTGCTGCTGCTGGTGTCGTTGATTTCCGGAGACGCAAGACTAGGCCAGACTTTTCACACCAAGTACCACCTAAGGAAATATTAGACCTTCTGAGTACCACCAGATCTAATCTAGGTCTAAGTCAGAAGTATTAAACAATGTCTAAAATAGGACTACATTATTGCTTTACAAGGTCTAAACCAGGACTAACCCCAATAATGATCAAAATTGATTTAAATTGACTAAATAATAATAAATAATAGAACTACTGAGCAATCCGCGTCCCACAGTTTGAGACGTTCCCTTGATTTTTATTTCAATATTATTTTATTATTAAGGCCATACACGACTATTTTACATTTTTTATTTTAGTTTTTTGCGCACTTAACATATTATCTTTGACTTGGAAACAGTGAATGTCCAATCTGTGCCTAAATATGTTTTATTATTTTGTTGAATATTATAATTCCTCACCAAACGCTGTTGAGCCAGCAGACTTAGCAAAAAAATATTTAAACAATTATTATCCCCTGTTTCCTGGTTATGAAACACTATATTATTTCCAGTGAATATTGCATCTAACTCTATCTTAATCCGGCACGTTTCACGAAGAGTTTTGAAAATGCAGCGTAGAGGAGCAGAAGGGATAAAAATGCAGAAAAAAGCTATTGATAAACTAGCTTTAGTTACACACAAAATATACATAAAACAGGAAATTCCATAACAATTCCCAGGTTAACAAACTTAATTAGATCCACATTTTGGCCGATTTGAGCACGTTCCGAATATTATTACTTGATTACATAGTCGTTACTGGTCTTTACAACTGGAACACAGAAAATGAGAAAATGTCACTCTGGACTGGAAAAGGTAAAACTATCTCAGGAGCAGGCTGCATTTGAAAATCACATTTTATAAAAACGTCTAATATTTTGGTAACTGTATATCAAGTTCCTTTGCCCGGACCTCCACTGACTCACCTGTAAATGTCAAACAAAAGCCCCGAGCTATAAACTGCAAAACCAGCAGGACTTTTGCTTCAAACATCCACAGAGTTCTACTTCTGCTTTTATTCCCAAAAAGCTGAGCCAGGTCTTGGAAAGGTGCACCGCGACTGCTTTTAAGGAGCTCATGTGATCAGTTACAGTTTATAGGTCATTACTCTGCGCTTTAACAGTGACAGTAAAGAAGATGTAGTAGGTGTAATGTTCCCTCTTTGACTTTCAAATGGCTAATTTATGGACTCGGCGCAGCGCTGTGGTGTCCCGAGCCGCAGAGGCAGCAGAATACTTAATGAATGTTGCTGTAAATGATTGGTAAATGTCAAAATGAAGCAAAGAGCCTGTACAAAGACTGTTACAAGAACCAGGTCTGTGGAGCTGGATGAGGAGGATATGCCAGACGTTTTGGAGATATCAGACGATTTCATGTCTGCGGTTTACAAATGTGAGTGCAGAGATTGTATTTCACTCATTTGGATGTTCAAGATGGAGATGTTAAAAAAGTGTCACTGAAACATGTTAAAGAGTGATGTGAGTGAGTGAAAAGTCAGTGCATTTTTATGTTATGAATGAATATACTATTTTGATGTTGTTTGTGATATGGAAGTTCAAAATCATAAAATACAAGAGCATACTTAAACAAACTGACCTACATAATTTATATAAAAAAAAGAGCATATTGGAAATATTGGACTTTCATATAGAGACAGAAACAAATTTACCCCACACAATAGAACAAAAGAAATTATTTGAATTTATTTAGAACATAATACAACAAAAACAACGAAACAAAAGAGAGGAAAAATATAGAAAAATAATAATAATGTTATAATAATGCAGAAATAAAACCAGGCAAGACCAGCGAGAACTCAAGATAAGTATAGAAAGAAAATGAGAAAATAATGACCTTATTCCGCCCCGCCCACTTTTCCCTCTTTTCCCACATGATTGGCATTTTCTTTGTAATGGCACTGGTAAAGGGAAAAGTCTTGGCGCTAAAATATATCTAATGTTCATGTGACCAACAAGACAACAATGCACCGATTCCCTAGGCGGTTTAAAGCGGCTGTTTAGTCTGTGTTATTTTCTCTGGAGGTTGGCAGCCCCTTGTTAAAGGTCCCATAACATGCAAAATCGACTTTTCAGAGCTTTTAACCTTCTTACATTGCTATTTGTGCTTCATATATGTACCCAGAGTGTTTTTTGATTGATTCCCGCAGTGTTTAGCTATATTACAGACTATCTCCTTTCCTCGAATCTCCAAACTGACGGACGGTGGCTACAAGACCACGTCATACCCACAGGCACGCGTCATCATCCCCCCTCACCCTCCCGCCTGCCGCCTCCCGCCCCCTTCCCCCCGGCTCCGCGCTGCTCGTGTCTCCCTACAAGCCCCGGAGTTTTTCTGCTTCGATTTACGAGGAAACACGGCTCAAAGAGGCCCAAAACGTCATTAATAATATCGCACTCTTTACTATTATCACAATGGTGAAGGTTGATGTGGCAGTTGATGCAGCAACCGGGAAAATAAACGGAGAGAAGTTCTATCCGATACCGAAAAAACAGGAAATAAGAGCTCGATGGACATAAGACTTTTATATATATATATAGATCTATAGATCTATAGATATATCTGTTCTGCGCACGCTGTAGAATAAACACCAGATTTATTTAGTCTCAAAGTAGTGTTGATCTGAAGTTCTATCGTTTCTCACTCATTCGCGCGGAGCGGCGCAGACAGCTGTGGGGGACACACTAAGTCACGGGTGGGCGGGGCACACACGCTCTCTGAGACTACGTCACGGGTTGGGCGGGGGAGCCAGATCGCTCTTCGCAAGGGTGGGGGTGAATATCAAACCAAGCCGTTTGCATTTCCGGGTTGGTGAGGGGGTCCAAGGTCTGGGTGATATTTCTTAACTATTATGTTAAGGGTGTTGCACAACCCTTATTATCAATTATACACTTAGGATAGACTACGAAATGTGAAAAAAAGCATGTTATGGCACCTTTAACTAACAGAACCAGATAGAAGGATTACATCGTATGGTGGCGCCCGGACGGACATCTGAAATTAGGTGAATGGTGTCATATCCTTGTGTTTCTGTCCCTCCCTTGTCTCCCCCTCCCCCTTGTGTGTCTGTGTGCTCCTCCCACCTACCTGCAGTCATCCATCACCAGCAGTATAAGAAGAGCAGCTCCACGGCAACTCGTCACCAGTTTGTTGAACCACAGTCGTTCTCTTTGACCTCCTGCTCCAACTCTCCCAATATCATGATATCATCAATTCCTTTGTTCAAATAAACTGTCATCTGCTATCTTTTGTCTTCTGCTATTGGGTCCGGCATGGCATTTACGGGCAGTATAATGATCAATATGACGCTAAATTGTTCTAATAAACCCATAATCAACGTTGCTATGCTAATTAATCATTATAAACTCGCACTGTACCGCTAAAGTGACTTTTAGAATTAATTAAATCCTCACTCTCACACTTTAGCCCCGAGGAAAAATAATAATATGCATGCATATATTTAATTATGGGCGCTATTATTGCACTGAAAAAAAATGGATCCTTGCTGTAGCTGCGCTTGCCTCTCCAAAGATCTGACTTGTGATTACGTTGCGAGATGACTTTTGTAGTGTCTGTACGCCCCAAAAGATCTCTAAAACTATATTACCATTTCAAAATTCAAAACAACAGAAAAATTCACGCCATGCCTGCAAAAATGTTTTATGGTTGTATATCATTTTGCTGGTTTGAATAAAATTTGTCCAAATTAGAAACAAGATTGATTGAGAGTTAAAAGTCAACCTTAAAGTCACTGCCACTTTGAGCCACACCTCTGAGTTCAGATAGAAAGGACCACTGAGCCCCTCACACACTTTGAAACCACAGCACAACAAAGCTGGGACACTCACGCCCCCCTGGAGTGCGAGCTCCCCCTCGCCTCATGCTCTGAAGCTCCTACACTGAGACAACTCAGGACCAGGCCGCTTTGTTGGACAGTAACTCTTCACCAGCACGCTGTCTGGTTAAAAGCTCTTGAAATGAATTAAGAAAACTGGTAGTTCTGTGTCAGCATTTTAACTTCTTTATGTATTTTAGCTAGAATAAACCAACACGAGAGAAGACCCAAGAAATGAGTAAGGGGAAGTATATTGTCACATTCACCTATAAATATAATAATATTATATTATATTTATAGGTGAATGTGACAATAATATATAAATATAATACAATATAATTCTAAAATGGACACAAACTACAGGCTGCATTTGCAATTTAGTCACTGATCAACACACAGGTTCAATTCCTTGACATTGTGTGGTCTTTTTGTATAAAGAGCAGATTTCCAACCTAAAACATACAAAATAGATTAATCTTCCAGCTCACGACCACAACCCCACAATCTAGTTAAGAACTATGCATTACCCTGTCGTCAAACACCTTCATGAACTTGACTTGAACTTAAAAGTGCTTAAATCTTTGGTCACTAGAAACTCCAATCTCAAGCGAGCCATTCAAAGCAAGAGGACAATCCTCAAAAAGTCATGAGGATCTACATTTTCCTTATTTAAAGCTCCAATAGTTCTCCCTATACTCTTACGCACTGTTTCCCTATGGTTATTGCGCCATCACTTACGGCTGCAGACGCCTCGCTGACATAAACACATACTTCCTATGCCAGGCGAGCGAATTAAACCAGAATGAAGAAAGGGAAGAAAGGGGAGATTAGGTGAGAGATGGTCTGCACTGAGAAAGAGTCTACGATGGAGAAGGCACAAGATGGAGAAACTACAGGGACTTCATGGGACTGAGTGCACGTGGGGACACTCGCATTTGCATTTGTCTTGTGTTAGCAGCCAAGGCTAACAGCAAACAGAGTCACTAGCATAACTCTGCATGAAGGGACCAGTCATAATAAGACATGGAGATTTACAGTATGGGTCTAATGGAAGTGGGAATACAGTTTAATGTCATATCTTATCAGCGTGATGGAGGCAGTTCGGAGGACAATGTGAGAAGAGAGAAGGGAGCAACGGACTTGGTGGAAGTTGGTGTTTCTTAGTTTGAAGCTACTTTTACACATACTAAAATTCATAAATCTCAAAGATGAAGCAACATTGTATTCAGCTTCATTCATGCATATTTCATGACTCCAGATTACAAGACTCTCTTGGTCTGAGCCTCAAAAATCACTCAATTGCCCCTGGATTGTAATGTCAAAAGCTGAAGTGTCCTGCACAGTTTTTATTCTATAAATCATTGCTAAACTTGTTCTGCACATTTCTTCTGTCAAATCGCTTTCCTTACAAATGTTTGCTTGTTTTAGCATGGTCCACATTGCTTAATATAGCTAGCTTTTGTTTCCCCCTTAGTTTATACTACGACTTTTTCCCACATTGTCAGTAGATGGCGTGCTAACACCAAATCCGGTGTTAGCAATAGTAAGTAATATATATTTACATTCATAGGCCTTATTTTAAGTTGAACGTGAACATAAACATGAAATGCCAACGCAAATGTGCCCAAAGGGATGTTTAAAGGCAATTAACACTATAAACAATGCATAATATGTGTCCTCTCTGAACTCATCTACAACATTGGATTTTCCTTGTTGCCTATCGAAGTGCATAAATGTCCAAATCATCTTACTCTTTGAGCAGAAAGTTTGCATGTACCTTAAGGAAACAGATACACACCAAGGCAAACCCTCCAGTGCTGTCAGTGAGTCAGGGTGACAGCGTGTCTCCTCTCGTCTCCTTTGTCTGTCGTGCCTTTCTATAGCTTTAGAACTCATAGTGGAATAACTTTCTACAACAGCATGTAGCTAAACAATGTAATGATGAGTTTTGTGCTTGACAACAGACGGACTCGAATGTGTGAAAATGTGCACCTCCTATGACATAGATTGAGAAACTGGACAAAGGAGATATGATGATTTGTAGTAATTTACGCAAGGCTACAAGCTACAATAAACTAACTGCAGCAGGGTGTTGTAACAGACAAAATTAAACATACAGAATAGTTTTCACAAAATAACTCATGCCACAGGTCATAAAAACTTGGAAAATGTACTGTATTTCCCAGAGTATAAGTCGCACCAGCCAAAAAATCCATAATAGAGAAGAAAAAAACATATATAAGTTGCACTGGAGAATGAAATGCGGTTGCAAGTGTGATAATAACAAATAATATCACATATAAGTCGCTCCGGAGTATAAGTATGTAAGTATAAATATAAGTATAAGTCGCACCCCGGCCAAAACTATGAAAAAAGGTGCAACTTATAGTCGGGAAAATACGGTACTCCCATATTAAACTCTGCATACATGTCGTTTGAGAAAGGCACCCAATCATGCACAAAGTCCTCATTTCTCAACCCGCATGTTGAAAGAGGCACTTTGGGGAAATATCCTGACTTTATCTGACAGTTAGACATTAAAATCGATATTCATTTTGTGTGAGCATTGAACAGAGATGCATTATTTAACCGACCCCTAAAGCGTCTGTGGCTGAGATAGTGCATAGTTTAATCATGTCATCAAATAAAATAGATTACATGTGGAAACTTTCCTAACCTGGATCAATTTTCAGACTTTCAATCATGAAGGTCCAAGCGGATTCCTTGTACTACAAAGTTCCTGTGTACTGGTGAGTATATGTCTGTATACAACTTGACTACATACAGTATACAGTTTATATGAGAGACAGTTGAATTACTTCTGCCATACAATACTATCCATACATTAAAGGACACCCATTCCGTTAAATTGACTTTCTTGAGCTTTTAACCATCTTCCCTCATCAAAAATAAACCTTATTTAACTTAATTTAGGCATATTTGATTAATCCTTTTTTTGTAGAAGTTTTCTCCCTTCTGAGCCTCAGAAAACACTCTTTTCAAAATGTAGATGGATGGGAAGAGCTCTGAGATGTTCTGTGTTGTTTTTAACTCCATAAATCATCATCACACTCGTTCTGAGCATTTTTACCTCTAATCCCATCATGGTCGAACTAGTTTTTGGTCATTTCCCCCTTTTAATTCCCTCTGCTCTCAGTAGCTGGAGGGCCAACACAGTTTTTGATGACTAAACGCTTCACATATATAAAGTTATGAATGCTTTTGGTAGTTGCAACATTTTAAGTTCTAAATCATGAGACGCCAAAGCAAAGATAATAAATAATGCATAATAAGTGTCCTTTAAAACCAAATATTGAGACTATACTATATCCCCCACAAAGCCAATAGTCAATAGCCCATACGTATTGCCTTTCTCAAGGAGCTCTAGATGTCAGTAGTGGACGCTAAAAGCCTGAAGGAGTAACTGCGTCTCCTCAAACATCACAAAGTGCCTCTTCTGTAGTGACACCAGGAGCACCCTCTTCTAATGTACGACGAATAAATCACCATCAAACCACTTCTCCTCTATACGCACACAGACACAGACACAGACACAGACACAGACACACACACACACGCACACACACACACACACACACACAGCGATCAAACACAGCAGCGTGTTTTGAAGCAAAGCAATATCTTTATTTGTCAGTGTGTGCTGATGTTGTCACTGTGGCGTTACAAACAAATCATAACCAAACGCCTGGAGAAAGATTACAGAGGCTTTCGGTGGCTTTGCTTGGAAGCGTTTCAAGGAAATTTGTAATGGCTTTAAAGCGGTATGTTAGGCTTATTTATCTTTAAATGCAAAACCAACTTCAATGAGCTTTTGATTGTTGTATTTTATTCAAAGTTGTATTTTGATTGATTCCTGCATGTTTGAGTATTCCTTATTTGTCCTGCAATTGTGTCTCCCCCTCCACCCTGAGACACTGTGCAGAGGAGCTGACACTTCCCTGGAGTCATGCCATATCATCAATGTCACTGTCCCCGAGCAGCCCCGGATCACTGGACTTAATGACTACAGACCTGTGGCGCTGACGTCTGTTCATTTTAAATAAAGTTAAATCTTGTGTAAGGTGTACATCACATTTTTGCAGCCGCGGTACCCCATTTGAGAAAGCCTGCTGTAGATGACGCCATCACCCTGGCACTCCACTTCATCCTGCAGCATCTGGACAGACTTCCTGACGGATCGGAGGCAGTGCGTGCGGCTGGGGAAGAATGTCTCGGACACACGGATTATCAGCACAGGAGCTCCACAGGGCTGTGTACTTTCTCCCCTGCTCTTCCCCCTGTACACAAACTGCTGCACCTCCAGCCTCGACTCCGTAAAACTGAACAAGTTTGCGGACGACACCACCCTCATCGGGCTCAACTCAGACGGGATGAGTGTGTCTACAGGAGCGAGGTGGACCGGCTGGTGTCCTGGTGCAGTTCTCCCTCGCCCTGACAGACTCCACCATCACCACCGTGGAATTCCTCAGCACCACCATCACTCAGGACCTCAAGTGGGAGCTCACCATCAGCTCCATCATCAAGAAGGTCCAGCAGAGGATGTACTTCCTGCGACAGGAAAGCCAAGCTGCCAGTGCAGATGATGGTGCAGTTCCACACGGCCATCATTGAGTCCATCCTCATCTCCTCCATCACTGTGTGACAAATAACAATCTGCTGCTTTTCAGTTCTGTAGTTTGGAACAGTTAATGGACCTATTTTTAATACTAGGCCATTTTAGCTCAATATTTCAGTTTACAATGAACAACATCTTAAATTGTGATCTACTTATGTTATAGTTCAGTACTAAGTACCCGAAAAAGCATAATTTGTACATTGGGCCTAATTCAAGAATGTTTTCTCAGAAAATATTTGTAACTTTCACTTTTGGAAGATGCTGAGAGAACTCAGCAACAGATTTTAGACACGCTCTAAAAATCCCAAATGCCTTCTCAAATGAGAGTGCTAGATTCAAGAACATGCAGCTATGAACACCACATAACTCATTTACATGTTTATTTACATAAAAATGAATATGTATTTGGTGAGAGCTTGACCGGACATGTGACACTGCAAGGAGGAAAACGTGAACGTGTAAGTTGCACTTCTACAGTCGCCAGGTTGTGACGGGTGACAGGGGGTGTTGAGTCATTTGGCCCAAACAGAGGGACTAGGACAGACTGAGAAGTCTATCTTTGCTTATGCTCTATGTCACATCTGATCATACTGTTAGTATCCAGTCCGTCATTATTTTTATATAAAATACATATACAAAACCAATAATCATGTGGGAATTAGAATTTATGGTTGCAACATAGGAGTGATATTAACAAACAGAATGTCTGTGTGTAAGCGTGCTCCTGACTATTCGTTGCATTCTTCTTCTGTGTTTTCAGTTAAGAACTAATTTTGTGAACGGCAAAATAATTTAGTACAAATAGGTGTTAAGAACGCTTCATCGGAAAACACAACATCTTACACTGGGAGTCTCTTCTCCTTCTGAAGCATAAATCAATGGCAGCTACTGATGTAGTTTCTAAACTGTTATGGAGGCAAACTGACCTGCGCCTAGTTTTTCTTGGATTATCACCTAATGAGGGAATGACAAATGAATATTACTGAACACATTATTAATTAAACTAAAATAAATAGGTTTAGCTTCACATATGATTGATGTCAATGTAGCGCCTTAATAATAGATGTGGACGCAGCCCTTCAAAACTTCCCAAGGCCACCATTAGCAAACAAAAATTATATTTTCATATTTTTCTTCCTAAAAACTCCAGCTGATTCCTATCTTAAGCTCCCAGTCAATAATAATGTCTTGAAATAACAATGCCTTCCCTGCTTTGCCCTCCCAAGGTTAGGAGGAATTTACGTTTCATTGACACAGAATAGTTTTATTGAGAAGAATGATGTCGCATTTAAGAGGTTACAGTCGGCAGAACTCATTACACATGTTTAATATCAATCAAATGGTCAGTAACTATATTTAATTCCGTTGCATTTGCACTGTCGACCGTTAACTCTACCTTAAAAGTACCATGTGTCGTGTAGTTATGTCCTTGTCCATCTCTAGGCATAACTTTGTGTCATTTCACGGAAAAATAACACAAAAAATAATCAATAATAACAATACTATCAATAAATATGCTGCTTAAAATAAAGCTTTGTAACAATACATTCATATCTATTTGCAATCTTTCACAGATGAGCACGAAGATGAAAGTCAACAGTGCCATCAGGTGGATTCAAATGGTAAAACAGGGCTGAGTGGTGCAGCTGATGGTGTTTTCCATCTACAGCACAGTATGAAATGGATTTAGGACATCGGAAATGTTCAACTTCAATAGATTCCTGTAGTAGACATTTGAAACTAACGTCACTAATGTTTTACAACCATATTTTACCCATGTTATAATTTGGGAAACATGATAAAAACGTGTTAAAATATACATAAATACATTAAAATGCAGAGTTTACATGATAAAGACCACAAACTATAACCATACTGAATACAAATATGAATCATCATTAACAGATCTCATCATTCAATGTGCCCTTTTTACTGTGATATACCATGCAATATTTTTTATTCTTTTATTAAATTGTATTCTAAATCATGTTTTTCTTACTTCTAAATTCAACGGTACACATAGTTCTGTTTATTATTATTTTTCGTATTTTAAAGCACTGAAATTTTTCTTTCAAAAATTCTAGAATGAGTGACTTGTGTCAGAGACAGTAATAAAGGTGTCATCATAATGATTGCACAGTTATTCCTACTTCAAATATTAAATATATATATATATATTTGAAGTTTTATGCTGTCCTCCAAAGGGTAAAATAAAGTAAACTCTTGCTAGCGTGAGTTGCTTTTAACTCCAAATCCATATCTGCAGTTATAAATAATGTCGACATAAAACGGGCGGAGTCATATGAATATTTGGTTGTCATGATCGACTCACAATTATCGTGGAAACATCACATTGACTTCATCTGTAAAAAGACCAAACAAAGAATATATTTCCTCTGCCACCTCAGGTCATTCAGGGCCACACGACAGGGCCACACGACAGGGCCACACGACAGGGCCACACGACAGGGCCACACGACAGGTGCTCCTGCTGCTCTTCAGCTCCGTCGTCCTCAGGGTGCAGCAGCTGTAACACCGTACCACCTACTGGGCTACCACCGTATCTCGCAGCTTTACTGTAGCTCCATCACACGCAGCTTTACTGTAGCTCCATACCTCGCCGCTGTACTGTAGCTCCATACCATGCAGCTTTACTGTAGCTCCATCACACGCAGCTTTACTGTAGCTCCATACCTCGCCGCTGTACTGTAGCTCCATACCATGCAGCTTTACTGTAGCTCCATCACACGCAGCTTTACTGTAGCTCCATACCTCGCCGCTGTACTGTAGCTCCATACCATGCAGCTTTACTGTAGCTCCATCACACGCAGCTTTACTGTAGCTCCATACCTCGCACCCGTACTGTAGCTCCATACCTCGCAGCAGTACTGTAGCTCCATACCTCGCCGCTGTACTGTAGCTCCATACCACGCAGCAGTACTGTAGCTCCATAGGCAAGGCAAGGCAAGTTTATTTGTAGAGCACATTTCATACACAAGGCAATTCAAAGTGCTTCACAGCAGGAAAAATGCATTCAAATCACAAAGAAATTACAGAAACAGAAATACAATAAAATTAACTAAATTAAAAAATATCAATCCAACTGATTTTCTAAACTAATAAAATCACAAACAAAAGAGAAGAGTGCAAAGAAAAAATCCTTTCAGTCATATGCGCAGCTAAACAAAACTGTTTTTAGCTTAGATTTGAACATTGTCAGAGTAGAAGCCTGTCTCACATCTTCAGGAAGACTGTTCCAGGTTTTAGCTGCATAAAACTGAAATGCAGATTCCCCATGTTTTGTCCTGACTCTGGCACCAGCAGGAGGCCGGTCCCTGAGGTCCATACCACGCAGCTGTACTGTAGCTCCATACCTCGCAGCAGTACTGTAGCTCCGTACCTCGCAGCAGTACTGTATCGCTGTACCTCGCAGCAGTACTGTATTGCTGCTGTACCTCGCAGCAGTACTGTATTGCTGCTGTACCTCGCAGCAGTACTGTATTGCTGCTGTACCTCGCAGCAGTACTGTATTGCTGCTGTACTTCGCAGCAGTACTGTATTGCTGCTGTACCTCGCAGCAGTACTGTATTGCTGCTGTACCTCGCAGCAGTACTGTATTGCTGCTGTACCTCGCAGCAGTACTGTATTGCTGCTGTACTTCGCAGCAGTACTGTATTGCTGCTGTACCTCGCAGCAGTACTGTATTGCTGCTGTACCTCGCAGCAGTACTGTATTGCTGCTGTACCTCGCAGCAGTACTGTATTGCTGCTGTACTTCGCAGCAGTACTGTATTGCTGCTGTACCTCGCAGCAGTACTGTATTGCTGCTGTACTTCGCAGCAGTACTGTATTGCTGCTGTACTTCGCAGCAGTACTGTATTGCTGCTGTACCTCGCAGCAGTACTGTAGCGCCGTCCTTCATACATCAGTCCATCCTAAAGTTAAACCAGGAGCTTAATCCACAAAATACACATAAACATCAATAATGTCTTCAGTATTAGTATCAGTATTAGTTAGATATCCAACATGTTCTGTATGTTTGTAATGTCATTGTGTTTATGTGACGGAGCCGCTGTTTCAATGAAAGACAAATTCCGGATCTTGGATCTGACAAAGAAGTGTTATCTGTCCATTCAACATGACACGTCTTATGACAACTAAACCTCTTTAGCTTGTCAGGTCAATGACAATGACATTGTAGCCTTCTATTTTTGCTAATGCTAATCCAAACCCATAATTAATATAACCCTGACATGCCTTCATTAGCCTATAATTAGCCATAGCGCTCTTCATTTCCCCTCATCATCTGATCAATATCACTCACAACTCGAGGCTAAGTGGCTGCGCGGCAAGTGGCACTTTTCTTGTCTCGTTGTGAGGTATCAATCACAGCTCCAAAATAGATACTCACTGTCTAAAAGGCGAAGGGGCCGGCTGTGACTGCCATATTTCAAAATCTTTACAGTTGTCCACCTCGTATTGATCCAAACTCAAAGAAAAACACATGGAATTTTAATATTGATATTTTGAGAGTAAGAATAGCGCATCCACCAACATGTCGACGCGGTTAGCATCTTGGAAAGTTTAAGATTTCATAACTCTTCCTGTGTGACCTTAAAGAGGCTATTTTGGACTCGATGTGTATTGAAAACAAAGTAGGCTATGCTAGCAAAGTTTGTGCTGCTAAATCCAAGTTAGTTAATCAACACATCTACATCTGCTTTACATTAGAGACATAACATTAATAACAGAGTAAAAAATAACTGAAAAACTTCATGACATTGAGTTGTTATTAGTATGTTGCACAAACATACATAGACTTTAACAATTGTAGTCACATTTGCTAATATAAGAATAGTATTAAAATTGGGAGTAAACCTGGACTAGTTCAGGCAGAAAAAATGACTAGAATAGAATAAAAAAATTAAGATCACATCTTCAAATTGATTGATTAATTGACCAATCATGACCAGTTGCCTGTAAAAAAAAATATCTAGTTGTATTTTGATCATCATAAGCGTTAACTTGACTATAAGGACTTAAAACAGCAACAAAAATACCTTTTTTCAACAATGCACTTTTCATGTAAATATTGTCCATCTAGAAGCCTTCAGTCACCATAAGCTATATTTGGTTTATAATGTATTTAAAAAGTCTCAGTGTTATAATTAATAATAGTTAGACTAATCGACCAATCGAAAATATAATCTCTGACCAGTCGACTGCTAAAATATGGAACATGCAAGTTAATAACCTTTAGGCGTGTGTATTTCTTTCACATCACAACTATATGGAAGTCAGCGATAGCCGTTACTAACGCTTCATCTTTGCAGTTTATCAGTAAACAGGCCGTTTCTGCAGCGTCACATGGGAGCACTCAGCCCTCTCCTTTAACACTGGAGAAGATATGAGCTGTCTAAGGAGGTTGCACAGAACGGCCCAATCAATGTGGCCGCATTGAGCTCAAGATGGACACTCACCTGTGGCTAAAGGACTTCTTCTGCAGGAGTAATTACAGCCATCATCGTGCAGCCTTTCAGATTCAGCACGTTTATTACAGGAAGATACTAGATATTGTCGTGCCAAATTGCTCATTTACACTCAATTTAGTTAGTTAGTTTAATTTAGATGGGTTAAAAATGTTGCACCCTCGAATGATACGATGATACATTACGTTTTGCAACTTTTAGTAAGTCCACGGTTCGAAAATACACACATTTGAGGCACGCAGGGTTACAACACCCAGAACACACCTGAGCCACACTCAACACAATGAATAGGCGTGGCTGACCTACTTTTAACTCCACACGCCGTCCAGGTACAGCCCCTTTCATGGACGTGCACCCTAATTCAAGTGCTCCATGATAAATGCACAATCCAACACACAAAAGTAATAATAATTTAGCAGTGTATTGTACCATCACAATTACATATTAGCATAATAAATTAGATGAGTAACAAAAAGTTGAAAAAAATGTTTTGGACGATGATTGATCGTTGTTCTGGACCGCTGAGAATTCTGAATACTAATTTTGATCTGAGAAGTCAAAGAGCATGTGACAGATTTGCATTTGTTTTTTCAAATTATTACTTCATTTGGTGGGATAGTCTATGTGATGCATGTTTAAAATAGTTTTACATCAGTCAAGAAGCAGCTTGTCAAGAAAATTGAAGGAAGTAGAATGGAGTCTTAAAATGGAATCCCTCTGTGATGTCATCAATATGCGACATTCCGTCAAAAAGGCAGAGTACAATTTACACACAACGGACGACAAAGTAAAGGCAGTATTGTTTGTCAAATCATAGCTGTTGTGTAATTTTATATGGCCTTGGCCCTTGTTTACATTATGGTTGCTAGGTAACAGTTGTGGAATGATTTACCTACCTTGTCCAACCAGGAAGTAACATTATAAACATCACCGAAATTGTCAAAAAATAGACAATTGTTTAAAAAAAATCTTAAATATAATCATGTTAACTACTTTTTAGCAAAATGTGTTGTTTAACCTGTCATATGCCCTTCAACTATTGTATTTATTAAGTCAAGTGGTTCTTCACACCACCTAAGATAGTCTAAACTTGACTATATCAGGCATCAGATCAGAATAAACTGTCAAAAATGAGACTAAACTAAGGATAAAGTGCTACTAACTAAATTATGATGAACCCAAAGGAGGCAAAACATGAAAAGCTTTGTCTCTAAATGTAAACAGCGGAAGGCCCCATGTACCACCAGCACCACAGCTTGAGAAACGCTGCCCTGGAGGATTTGGTCTTGAACGAGGCCGGACACACTTCAAATGCAGCGGTAAATGAGATTCCCCTTCTCGGCGGACCAAATTAATGTATCTTTGTAAATAAAATCAAATATGAGACATAAGGCTATTATTTCTTTCGTTTTTTTTAGCAGCCTTCTTTTGTGTTTAAGGGTCGCAAATGCCAGTGATTGTTGATTTTATTTTTTCAAATTAGATGAAATGTAAATATTGTCTAAAAAGTTTGGTTTGAAAAGTTCTAACCTCCTAAAAGTCATAGGATACAATTAGTTAAAGCTAATTTAAACCAATAAATAAATAAATAGATGAATAAATAAGTAAATTTGAATAAATAAATAGATACATCAATAAATAAATGGCAATTCATATAGAAAACCAGAGCTGTATTCTTTCTTTTATTCACAAAAGTTTAGAACAGCACATAGTAATATTGACATTCTATTTTACACTAGTTTGACACCAACACGACATCATATAATTTAAATAGTACATACATCAGACTTATGTACTCAATTCATAAGTCTGATGATTCACAATATGGCACTCACGTTCAGATCCATAACACAACAAAATGCCCTCAAAATGCAATTAAACAGAACAAAAACAGTTTGTCAATAACAGTTTAAACAGTTTTCTCAAAATGGTTCGTATCAAGTAAAGTTTGACGTCAACCAGCATTTGTGATCACCATCAGCCTATGAAACTCTATGGGAAATCTACTGTTTTTAAAAGAAATATCCAAAATAGACATCCACAGATCAGATTATTATTCGTTACAGATTCACAAACTTGATCATATTAAGCTCATGGTCTTTGATGTTGAAAAATGGCAGCACTTTTCTTACTAGGAAAAACAATACACCACAATTTATTTCTGTTGACAGAGAAGACGTTGAACTTCGTGCCGCTTTTTGTTTCATGTGGAGAGAAATGAACCATAAAAATCTCTCTAGAACCTAAGGAGTTCTGGAATTGTGATGTCACGTGAGCGCAACCTATTTTTTGTTGAAGTACGTTACAAAACATCGACAAATCCTTGCATATTGTGAACTTAAGGGGTTCGCAATCGATAAAAATAGTATTTTTTTCCCCCACACATTTTTTTTTCTTTTACAAAAGGCTGTGCTCAGGGTAAAACAGATTTGACTTCATTACGAGGAAAACAGACAGGTACAGGGCCTTTAATTTAAACTTTGACAAACCTCCATTTCCATTGAATTTCTAAATCTATGAAAGTACAAATGGCACAAGCCTGACATTTGGTTTTCGACATTCTTCAGGACTTAAACAAACGGCAATCTATTATTCCGTGCTGCATTCACAGTACTCCGACAGCACTACTTCATATAAAGGTAAACAGATCATTCCGACATATAGATTTTTTTGAAACGGTCCATGCTGTTTTATTTTGCATTCTTTTGTCGCTGTGCTGAAAAAAAAAACAGTTCTATCCGAGAGAAACATTAGTGGTGCTGGATGTATTTTTCGTAGCAAAGTAGTTTATATGTCACTTTTACGGAAATACATGGGCGTCTTGCACCCAGAGGAAAATGTATTTTATTTATTTAAGGACATAGCATTTACATTCGACGAACCAGATGCAAATGGCTTGATTTGAATGCTGTTTGTTGCAGTTCAATATGCCTGCCACGAGGAGCAGTCTTATTTTTTTGGTCCTTGAACCTCGATCTATGGAATGCGAAACTAAACATGAGCATTTCAAGGCGATCTCATTGGTCCAAGTATGGCAGGGGTGTTCAAACTTTTTTTCACAGAGGGCGGCATTTTGACACTTATACAGGGCTGAATACGTTCAACATAGTTTCCATGAGCCGTCACACCTTTAATAATACTTAAAACATTAATATTAGGTTGGTATAACATCAAAATGCTTGAATTTTTCTAATTTTACACTAAAAAGTAAAACATTTTGCTGTTTGGACAAACATAGCAGAAAGCCAGAGGGCAAACAAAATTGGTCTGAGGGCCGCTTTTGGCCCCCGGGCCTTATTTTGGACATGCCTGACATCTCCTGTTTTTCTAATTATAACTTATATTGGTGGTATATAACCTTTTAGTAAATATTTATCATTGCAATGTTGCAGTTTGTGAAGAAATTTGAAAAAAATGTTTAAATTCACAGGAAGAAGAGTGAAAACTGAATCCGTCTGTGATGTCATCAATGTGCGACGTGCCATTGGAAACAGAGACAGTTGATACTTAACGGACACACTTTTCTGACAGTTTAATGACCAATCAACAAAATAAAGGTGATATATGTTATTATTGTTTGTGGAATCACTTATGCAAACGCTGCATCCCATTCATTCTCATGAAGCAGCAAATTAGAAAAAGATGATGTAATTTGTGGACAGCGCAGACGCATCAATTATTCAAGTTATCCGTTTTTCTGGCTATGTGAAAATGTACACAATGAGGAGAAACTTTAAATTCTAGAAAATTGTCGGGCAAAAGTATTGTAGGATTAAATCTGCTTCATTATGGTCCAAGTGAAAATCATGAGACTATTTTTTGTAAATTGACTGTATATGAACATAATACAACTTTTACACACGCATTTCATTAAAAGGTGCACTGTGTAACTTTTCTGGAGGGTCCATCACCTTCTAGAATGATACACAGTGCAACAGTTAACATATCGGTCTCCATAGAGATGGGCAGGTCGGATATGTGGAGAGGTGATCCCACTCATAGGAATAATATCTGTTTTTCAAAATACTTTTTAGCAATATAAACATCTGAAATTGAATACATGCTCTAGATAAAATAGGTTTAATGCTATACTGTGGAACATTCCAGGCAAAACAAAACTGTCTTGTCTAAAAATTATATAATTGTTACACATTAAACCTTCAAAATAATAGAACAAGCACCTCCTACTGGCTATTATGCAGTTATACACTATTAAACCTAATACTGTTTTGTTTCTGTCACATATTTACATTTCATTTAAAGGTCCCATATTACGTTTATAATATTGTAAACAAAACTAAACGTACTTGCTGCGTAGTTTTAAGTTTAAAGGACACTTATTATACATCTTTTGTACTGTAAGCTATTACATGCACTTGTGTATCTTAGTTACTTTGAGGCATTCTCTCACCAGGATTTTGCACACCATCTACTGGCAGCAGTGGGGATTACCATTGCGATACAAACAAAATCAAGGGTTAGCCGCCTGTGCTACCCACATGCTAATGTTACCTCGCAGTTGTAATGAACGTGATTTGAGGCAGAAATGTTCAGAACAAGTCTTGGTGTTGATTTATGGATTTAAAACCGCACAGGAGTATACTGATGATGTCACAAGAGTGTTTTCTGAGGCTCAGCGGGAGAGGACCTTAAATAAAAAAGTGAATGAAGCTAAATACAACCCCAGGTATGTTTTTTGATCAGGGAATGATGTTATAACATGGTTAAACGGTCAAATAAGTCCATTGTGCATAATATGTGTCCTTTAGGTGTGATATAATATTGATTCTGGTTTAGGCGTATGGACTATAAAACACAGAGGACCGTCATGTTGCACTAGATGACATCATTGGGATGTGGGTGAGTGTTTTGAGTACATAGAAAGGGAATACATTTGCTACAGAGACCAAATTTGGCCAAACACATACTATAACATGGTTTTAAATTTAATCATTTTGTTTTCTAGCATATTATACAACGTAATATATAAGATTTAATCACTCCTGCAAGTCCATATCTGTCTGCGTCATAGGCCCTTAAAAATTAGTAAATAAAAAAGTTCTGAATTCCGGAAAAGAGGCAAAAGTGAACCTAATGTTTCCCATGTTTTGCACTTGCTAACCACCTAGATATAAGTGTTATTAGAACCTAGTTACAATTGTGTTTGGCATCATTTGTTTATTTAAAAAGGTGATTATAGTAGCGTTTTAGGTTTTACTGGACAAATACTTACAGAAATTACTATGGTTGTCAAAAGTGTTTAAGTATTTATACAGAAAGTGCTATTCATTTGGGTTGAAAATGTATAGAAAATCTATTGTCTTATATATATTTTTGTCATTTGAAAAGTTTGTCATTGTGATGTCGAGTTTGCACCGTGACAAAACTAGTCGACTCTGCAATAATCTTTCATTTCATGTACAGATATACTACAAACATTACTTTTTGTGGAGCTTAAAAACTAATTTGAAACTGGAAAAAGATGGAAAACGATACATATTTTTTCCATCTTTTTTTTAAATAGAAAAGCAAAGACATTTCTTACCCTGGAAATTCAAAATGTCTGCTTATTTTTTGGTTATAAAGGTTTGAAACAAGTTGCACTTTGATCTAATGTCAACTCTTTGCCTCCAGTCGCTTCCATTCTGGAATTTTGAACATTTTATGACGACATAAGCATTTTAAAGGTCTCTTATTAGTATGTAAAAAGCTCCATTTTAAACATTCTTCATAGCACATAGAATCCACACTCACAAAGTATATTTTAACATCGATGCAGCAAGGCAAAAATCCATGATCACATTCATTAGTTTGCATCTGCGGCGCTGCCATTGAATGTCCACCAGGGGGCAGTATGTACATATCCTGGCTGTGCAGTAGTATCCTCACTTTGACTAAGTTAGGAACGCTTTCTCAGCTTGATTTCCCCATTTCTTGTAGTAGTCTGTATTCTACAACACACAAAACAGGACACATTATGTATTACAGTCAATACAAGAAGAAGCTTTAGGAGAAATGGATTAAAAATGCATTAACGTGGCGTGTGATAGATGCACAGCTTTAGGATATGATGCATCTGCAGAATACAAATTATGTATGTGGGGAAAAAGTCAGATTCCAGAGCATATTTTAAGCTGTAAATAATGACGGTTATTAGCAAAGCCGTTTGCAGAAATGTAGCTTTATCGATCAGAATGAGCCAAAAGCGCGCTAGGCTAATGAAAAACGGTAAATTTGACTGCACATACTTTTTACTTTTACTTCGGTACATTTCTGAGCATGTATCTGTACTTTCTACTCCACTAATTTTTCTAACTGGACAAAGTAAAAGTACGCTGTACGGAGAAAAATTACATGGAGAGTTGCCTATAATTACCAAAAATCGACATAATTCTTAATCAAGATTACAATTTGATGCTGTATTGGTACTTTTTATCGTAACTTTTACTTAAATAATAAACAAAAAATAACATACGTAACAAAATAAGAAATTGGAGTAATTCTTCTACCACAGTATACAGTACGGTGACATGCAGGTCCGTTATGACAACACAGTAGTAATGGGTAGATTGATAACACATACTGATATGGACAGAGATATAAGTATTGATAAAAATGTGACTTAAAACGTCTCCGAAAATGCTATATTTTCATACATTTGTAATATATTGTTCATATTTGATGTTTTCTGCACATGTATTTACCATTAGTTCAAGCAGAGGCTGAAATAAAATAAGGAGGGCCAAAGTAAAATAGGAGTACCAATGCATTTTAGTTCAAAACTCAACAGTAACTCCATATTTGCCATAGTAATACTTGGTATCAGATCGAACCCATCACTACAAAACAGATATTCAGCTCTAGTAATTAACTGGTAAACATACTGTAAATATAGTCTGATTTCAAGAAGATGATTATAGCGACCATTGCAAGAACTACAACAGTGACTACAAAGTTGCACATAAATTACACTTTAGAGGCAGTTTTATTCCAGTTTGGGTTTGATTTGGGCTTCAACTAGTATTTAACATATTGTACATTGTCATTGCAGATTGTAGTTGGTCCTTTATTCTTTATTCGGCCTGAAAAAATACGGAATAGTGATTTTGCTATTTTTTTACCATTCAAAACACATATTATTTTGTTAATTGCCATGGTAATGTTGCTCATTTTTCATCCGGCTGAAATCCATGGATACTTTTAGTACATATCTAAAATGTACATAATATTTAGGGCGCAAAGGAAATTCAATTAAAACAGTAAATACATAGTTGCAGCCTTTGGAATTGATTATTTGCAACTATTCACGTTAAAACTACATGAGATACTGTACAAGCACGTAAACTCTTCAGATTGTAGCCAAGTGCTTATGGTGCATTTATGGTGCGTTTTTGGTGCATTTATGGTGCGTTTATGATGCATTTATGGTGCGTTTTTGGTGCATTTATGGTGCATTTATGGTGCATTTATGGTGCGTTTATGGTGCATTTATGGTGCGTTTTTGGTGCATTTATGGTGCGTTTATGATGCATTTATGGTGCGTTTTTGGTGCATTTATGGTGCGTTTATGGTGCGTTTATGGTGCATTTATGGTGCGTTTATGGTGCGTTTATGGTGCAATTGTCCGACTTGTCAAAGCTTCAATAGCGATCGCACTTTTCCCTTTAGTTACTCTTTACTGCCTGCTGTCTGTGAACTAGAACTGCAACAAAAGATTATTTTAGTAATCGATTAATATGTCGATTGTTCCTTTTGATGAGTCAATTAGTTGATGAGATTAGGCCTGTGAATATGAGATTTAGTCTAAAAAATAAAAGAGTCAAGAACGTCTCGAGAAGAAAAGGCTTTTTTTCACTACACATTTAACCCTAACATTTCTTGTTTCATTTTTAGGATAATTAATGAATGCTTCTCGAGTCTTATAACGTCTTGTCTCAGCACATGGTCTGATGAGTCTGATGTTATGACTAAATTAGTTCACGACTCCTTAAATCAATGGGCCCTACAATATCCTATGTCCGGGTTGATAAATAAACTAAAGTGGATCTGCATTTTGGGCTGATTTGAGCATTTCCCCAGCGTTTATCACTCGATTGAGTCGTTACTGTAACATACCGGTAATTGTTTTTCCAACTTGACAGATGAAACACAGAATCTCTGAGAAACCTCGGACGACCGGCATCGTCTCCCTCCATTCCCGCTCACAAACTATCACTGACATTCAAATCACTTCTGGTCCTGTTTTACCTGGTTATAGGTGCACGTCGAACACGCCCTCCTCCACCGTCTCAATATCCTCCTCCTCAATCACTGCAATCAGAGTCAAAACACAAGAAGACGGTGATTTGTCGCGCGCCGAACGCCAACGAAACGCCAACGAATTCCGCGTCGGTCCGTACAGCAAAACCTCGCCGGGGATCACGCTTCGGTGGAGCTGCGAGGCGCCGGCCCCGCTGCAGAAGGCCAATCACATTACCAATGCAAACGGAGCGGTATTGTGCCGGAGAGTCTCCGAAATGTCACGCCAGAGGAGAGGTAGAGTGCCCTTCTGCTCGGAAAGTGCAGCGGATTCCGTGCGACGTCAATTAGGCAGATGGCGCATGACTATTTATAGAGCTGTGAGGGTTTGTCTGTTGTGTCTCAGCGTCGGCGTTTAGGTTTTACTCAATGGCAGTTAGTTGTGTTCACGTCGTAGAATGTGAATATGTTAACGTTTCGGATGAAGGGCAAAGAGTGACTTGTCATTTCCACCTGGACAGACTCAAATAAAGATGAAATACATTTAATGATGATATGGTATATATAGATACGTATGTGAGGTTAGGCGCTTAGACCCCGGCGGGAGGAGCAGAGCAGGACGTGAAAGGAAGCGTCCCCTAGAGACACTGGCGCTGGTGTGAATTGACTACACTGAAACTAACAGAAACAAGTCCAACTATGACTCAGGTGACAGTTCACAGTTCACACCTGAGAGTAGAACAACAAATGTTCCCGATTGGCTTGTGTTCGTTTCAGTGTGGTTAGCTCCTCCCCTCAGACAGATATAAGGCAGTGACTCATACGAGCTCTGTCAAGAGGAACTGAAGGAGCGTCGAAACGTCATCGCTCTTAAAACGTTTGTCCACAGTTGATAGAATTAAATTTGTTCTTTTATCTATGGCACTTCCCTGGGCGACTGATTATACAAACCTGATGTAATTTTGGAAGTGAATATAGTCTGTGATTGGTATGTGTATTGATTTTGACACAGTCTCAGGAAAAGCCAGAATGTTCTTACAGGGCAAAATGTCACAACTTCATCTTTCGCATCCATAATTGTCCCATTTTGCAAGTTCTGAATAATTGTCCCATTTTGTCCCTTGTTTTTTAAAAGTGTCTATGTTTAAGTTGAGTCCTGAGGTGATTTTTTTCCATTGTGTCTGTGATGATAATTGCATATATTATCCTTAATCGCAGTTTGAGTCATCCAGGTATTGTGATCGCCTTCTTCCCAGCTTCATTGCTTTTATTCTATATTCATATTTTGGCAAACCAGTTGAAATGTGCCTGTGGAAATAAATGTCTTGATTCAATTCTTTTATAAAAAGTAACTGAACTGTAAAATTGGAAGGTGCTTTTCTTATTATGCATCGCTTCTCAGATGGCAGTAAAGTCCAAATCCAGGTGGTTCTTGTAAAAGCGTGTGGCCTCACCTGAGTCCTGCAGGCTGGGCGGCGTGTTGGCGGGCGGCGGGAAACTGTAGGACCGGGCCGAAAGCGCCGGGGGGATCTCGTGGCTGATGCTCTTGGTCCTCTTCCGGCACTCCACCGCCAGACGACCGCGGCACGCCTTGTGGCAGTTCACCCCGCAGGCTGCAGGGGGCGACAGGCAGGGAGGGAGGGAACGCATCCGGGACAGGGGCAGGTTTCGGCGGGGTAGGCGGGGCAGGGGTGAAGAGCGGTGCCGGGACAGAACACAGAAAGGAGAATTGGGCAGGTCAGACAGAGGGACGAACACAGTGGGGACAAAGGGCTGGGCTGACGGAGATGCTAATGGAGATGCTAACTGAGATGCTAGTGGAGATGCTAACGGGCGGCGGCTACATGAGCACAAGCAGCGGGACATGCAGCAGGTAAGGCTAATGCTCTGGGATATCAGCTCGGTCAATTTTGAGAGGTCTGAGGGAGATGGAGGGCAATATAACGATAAATATGAATTGCAGTTTTACAACAATCAAGTGGCTACTTGTGGAGAAAATTTTAAAAATGTTTTGTAAATGACAGGAAGTGACATCACACTAGGGACACACATTTCATCCAAAGTCTATGCATAAATTACACAAAAGAAACAACTATTTTGACCCTTTAAACATCAGTTCAACAAAATAAAGCAGCCCTCATATATTTGTATTCGTCAAATAAAAAATAAAATTACATTAGATTAGTTTTACCCAGTGGTTGTTAGCTAATTCCCTAGGGCGGTGTCATCAATTATAACCACAAAAAACAATAATAAACCTAAAAAAATTGCTATTCTTTTCATACAATTTGTATAACTTTTGCAAATTTTAAAATGTATTTATCTCGACCTGTCATAGGCACTTAAAGGACACACAGTATGCTATATTTCTATTGTGATTGTCATTTAAACATGCTCTTGAGTAAATCTGCTTTGGCGTTTTGGAACTGAAGATAAGGCATTTATTAAAAAACACACATGACTTTCTAGCAGTCAAGCGTTCAGGTTCAGGTAACGTTATTTATACCCATAGAGAGGAAGAGGAAGAATTGGTTTGCAATTGGAGCTGGCTTCCATACACCACACACACAATAACATAAAATAAAGACATAAGGTAATACATGACAAACAATTACTGCAGTGCTGATCAAAAAAAGAAAAAGAAAGATCTTAAAAATAACCCACAACTAAAACGTTTTTAGTGGTTTCTGAATGTCCAGCGTGGGAAAAGGTAGTGCACTCAACGTTTCCCACAGTGCATCTTGAAAAGCAGTGGACAGCACCTGTAACTAGAGCAGTCAGTGTGGACCACAATGCATTGCGATAGTCAGGAAAAACAGCAACAGACGGAATGAAAGCAGAAGCACTGTTTTAATGCACCGCTGATCAGTGATTATTAATAAACCACTATCAATAAATAACCTGTTGCTGTGTGAAGCTGCTAGCGTTAGCTGCTAGTGTTAGCTTATTTAGCCATTAAAAGATTGCAGGCAAAACATTTAATTATCTAGTCCGTTGATTTAACTGTAAACCATGTTAAATGAAACTCGTATGATTATTATTAGTCCATAAATACATTTGTGTCGGACAGATTTGACCTTCAAACATCCATTTTATGAGAATTTAACTGAATAAGAGAGTCTGCTGTAGTGCAGGACTATGTAGTCAGTGAAGGGTCAGGGGGCTCGGGGGCACATGGGGTCTATCTCGCGTCTGCCTGTCCGTCTGAGGGAGTCGTATCTCTCCTTCACTGTGGAACAACTTCAAAGGTTTCTACTTTTTCTCAAAAAGGTTTGGTAGTTTTTCCTGGCCGAGAAGGAGGGTCTAAGGACACAGGATGCTGGGACATTGCCAAGTCCCAATGAACATTGTTTCATCTGTTTTTCACTGTCGCCCTCCGAGACAACCGCTGTTGTGATTTTGGGCATTACAAAAATCAATTGAATTAAATTCAAACACAGTCTATCTGTTTTTGTGGGGCTCAGAGCAAGAGGAACTTGTAAAGAAACAAGTGTTAATGAAGCAAAATACCACTCGAGGTATGTTAATGTGTCCTTTGAAAACTTAAATTGTTATTTTAACTTTACTCACATTTTAACATCAGCTAATTGCCTCTTATTTCAGTATTTATTGCAAATACAGGAAGTGACATTTTGACACTGGACTTAAGAAACACGCATGACCTTTATAGATTACATATAGTCTTCAGGGCTCTGGAGAGGGAAATGGTGGGAATAAAACAAAACAACTCCTAGCATGACATTGTAATAGTTCAAAAAGTATGTTTTCTTGGCCATTTCATGTGAGCTATATCTTAATAAGTTTGCCGGTTCAAGAAACACAAAATGCCCCTCATTTAAACTGAACAACTCCGACCTTCAATTAGGCAAAGCTATAGTCAAACCAATAGCGCAAGCTCATTGTCCTGTCATATTTTCCCCGAAATCAGCTCCACCAGGGCCACTGTTAATGACTGCTGTTGCTACGCTACCGCAGTCTGATGTCGACGCATGTTAGCTTTTCAACGCGCCGCCGTTAGCTCACGTGAAATTAACCTGTTCTAATGAGCCTGTATGCAGGGGATACATCATGTCCTCATGTGACCAAGCATCATGTGCCCGATTAGCTGTAGTTAGCATGCATGAGCACTAGCAAAAAAAACATTTGTGACCAAATACCGTTTTCAGCATGTAATCGTTTAAAGTCTGTAAAGTCTTGAAGCTCGTAAACCTAAAAGTTAGAGCCGTAAGCAGCGCTCCGATTGACTAAGCTTCAGTTATTCATCTCAGTTTAATTTTGCTGTCTGAAAAAAGTTATTTAAGCGGTGCACGTGCCAAAAAATGCATATGAACATGACCGATGTGTCAAAGGTTTGTGAGAGATTACAGAGGAAAGTAGCTTTACATAACCTACAAACCAGAAGCGTGCAGTGACTTTTAATGGATGGGCAAGCAGACTTTGTCAATATTGAGTGGATAAAATTTGCAAAAAATAATAGAGTTTAAAATCCCACTCTCCTGCATGAAGGGCGACCGCTGAGCTAAACTCCCATACCTGTAAAAAGTGCTGAATGGAGTAAAAAGGCTGACTAGACTGATTTGAAATACAACTAAAATCTCATAATAACATAATTAGTAGATATGATGAACATATCACAAGCTGCAAAACATAAAATGGAGTCTTCACAATATTACCTCCTGACTGAGGAGAGAAGGATGCATTGGGAAAAGATTGTTTTCACAGATAAATGAAAGTGCTTGACTGTGTGCGCTGAGAAATGAAGCAGCCTGGTCAAACATGGGGCTATCGAGAAGAGCAAATACATCTGTGTAGAGGTCAAGTCCATTAAGTGCGTCCGAGATAAGATGTGTTTGCACAGATTTCATGTAGGCGCTAAAGCGAGGATAACCGCTGATATATATCTATAATAATTCAACAGAAATAATGTGGAGAGAAAAACGTCACGGTTCTCTGTAAATAAATGCACGGGGGAGGCGGGACATGCTGCAGATGAGCCAATGAGAGCTGTGCATGGAGCTGAACAGTGGTGAATCACACATCAATTAAAATAAAACAAAATAAAGGCCAAAAGTCCTCAAGAGCATGTTTTTAATGTACAAATGTTATAAAAACGGCTCTTAGGGTCAAAATGAGACCAACGTGTGCTGCCTGTATCTAATTCTAAAGCATTTTATTCTCCAGTAAGTGCAACGTTAGCATGCTAGTTTTTGTTAACCACTTTGGCCTCTGAAAGTACTTATAAAACTCAAAATACCCAAGCAATATCTTTGGACGGCTACAAACTGTATAAAATGTTTTTCAAAATGTTCTTTTTGTTCACGTTTTTACTTCAAATCAGGTAGAGCGCCTTTAAGTACACCCCTGTACCAAACCAAATGAAAGCATTATCATCTTGCTAGTGCTAATTAAAGTCAGTCTTGGTTGAACGACCATAAATTAAATCCCATAATCATATTCTAATTCTAATTGTAAAAGCATTTCAGGAGGTCATTAGGTACAAAACCCTTATATTAAAAAGCTATTCCTTCAAACAAAACATACCTAGAGTTACACATTAAGCCCATTTTCTTGCCTAAAAAGTCCTCTAAATGAAGCTGTAGTGGTGATAATATGAAAAAGAGACAAAAAGGTGAAAATATTTGGATGTTAGACCAAGGGAAAGTGTGTTGTTTTTTCTTTTAGTTCGCTGGTTTATCTTACCTTTACACTTGTAGCCTTGCTTGTAAAATCCCCATATCTGCGAAGACAGAGAAAACAAAAGTGTTGAGAACTCATTTACCGTTCCTTTGTAGCCTGCGACAGCACAAATAATAAATCAATTACTGCTTAAAGTCAGCGCCATCTCCACCGAAGCTTAGTGTGAGAATAGAGTCTGGCTGTTTCAAAAGAATCAGTTGTATTTTATCCATTAGACCCACAAGGATGTTTAGAGATTTACTCCAAAAACAAATATTTAACACAATTTTAAACAGAAGAACGTGCTGGAATAAGGGTGCTTCAATCAGTATTTAAAGTGGCATCACTAAATTGTTGACACGCTGTGTATTTTATTTAGTTACGACTTTCTCCGTGGCAAGGAAGATTAGAGATAAAATAAGATTCATATATTGTAAAAGTGATAACACAGTAATATGGCTGCACTGTGAGCATGTGGATAGCGCGCGTATCCGACCGCGAGAAGGTCTCAGATTCAATTCCCGGACCAAGTGGAGCCGACAGAATCTAGCGCTTCCATTACTCACACATGCACAGGGGGCTCATTTAGCAAACGTAATGCGGAATTATTGCCAACTAACACTCAAACTTGCCCACTTCTTGTTTCTGCCCGGCTGTCGCACATTTCCACCTCAAGTTGTCCTTTTCTAGATCACAAATGTCCAAGATTTTTCCTGATCCTGGTTCAAGATCTGGAAGTTAGTTTGTTGAAATATCAGCCACTTGGAAGCCACCTCAATTTCTAATTCATATCTGAAGGAGTATACTTCAAACTGAATATTACTCAAGTAAGAGAAAAAGTATTTAAGTAAGAAGTTTACTGTAAAAGTTACTCAAGTATATGTAACTATGTACTGCCACCTCTGCTTTCAGAAGACAAAATGGCCATGGTCTTCCTTTTCCTTTGAAGGTTTAAGTACAGGAAATACAGTACTGCGGGGCAGTAAAACCACAATACATGCTTTCACACATCCGGGAACTTGTGCAGTGGCAACCGAGTCCGCCATTTTGAAAGGGGCACAACAGCACGTCTACTACATACAAAATCCAGGAAATATGAGGCCAAAATGCCCAAAACCTGCTTAATCTGTTAGGACATTGCTCTGTTGACTGACCAAGAAATGATAGCTTTGTCGTGTACCTTAGTTTTGCCGTTATCGTCTGAAGAATCAAAGTATTCGTAGCTCATTATGCCGTAGAAAAGGATGCAGTCGTGTTGGTTTTTATATATCGCGTGCTCCTTTTAAAATGGTCGATATGGGGAAGTCCCGGCTGTATGATGTCGCGAACGCATATATACTGCAGATTGGAATGCGTGTTATCTTTCCTGTCCCTACACGGTTACTTATTGTTGAGCCTGCTCCTGAATCTTCTGACCACAACACAACAAGCTAACACAAGCTAACTTCATCACTACGGCCGGCGGTGTTATTAATGACATGTTCTGTTGTTGAAAGTGACGGTCGAGAGTCTTTCAAGCTTAAAAACCATTCCTGAGCAAAGATTGTTTAGTATTCTGTGAAGCAACAGGCGCCTGAGCACACGCCCTCACGCTCAGGCAGCCAATGAATGAACTTTACATTCTTGCCTCACAGCAACAAGGTACTGAGTTGGATTCCCTGGAGTGTAATTTGCATGGAAACTTAAGTCTTAACCTTAAATATTAAAAGCACATGACAGGTTAGACACCCTGGAGTGGATTTGTGCAACTAAACAGACTGTCGAGCCTCACATTAACTAAGTACAAATGTATTTCTGCATTATCTTGGGTTTTTATTTGGGGAATGATTCAACCATAGTCAAAATCCTTTATTAAGATTATTGCGATTCTAATAATTATGAATCTATTAAACAAGCGAGACAGAAAGTCTTTCAAAAAAGTCCCAAACTAAAGTTAAACCAATGATTTTCAGGTGTTTATTACATCGACATGAGTGAATTAGCCTAACCCCAGCATTATATGTCCAGGGTATTATAATAAAGTGTATTTCTTACGTCTACATGGATACTTTAAATGATTTTAGAAGGTGCAAAGTGAATCAAATGTCCAGATATTGCAGGATCGGTACGCAATCTGAACTTTTTAAAAGCATAACCGAACTCTGTGAGTCGCATCAGATTTGTTTGTAAGATATATTATTATTAATGACAAAAATAAACTCCAAAAGCTAAATTTCAGGCTTGTTGCCGTTCATTACCGCAGTTTTTTCCTTCTGCAAATTTAGTCATGTGGTGCAGAGGAGCTAATGTATCTCCTCTGTACATAAAGAGTGGGACGCATTAAAAGAGGAGGGACATCTTCTGTGAGCGTCAGTAAAGCTACAGTAGGTAAGTGCCTCTTGTCTGTCTATGTGCAGAAATATTCCTTAAACCTTTCCTTAAACCTTTTTCGCCCTTTCAAGAAGCGTTGAAGTGGATATTTTTCATCGTGCTCATCATGCAATGGACAAATATTATGCATTATTATTATTAGCCTTCAAAGATGCTCTTGTGTTCCCTTAGTTTGGCATCTCATCTTTTAGAAATAGAAAATAGTTTTTCTAACAAACATACTGAGTTTTGGAAGTATGCACAGTTCAAGATAAACATTTCAACACGTTTCAGGCTGGGCACGTCACAGATCGAGAAAACGTCTGTTATAGAGGAGATTCAGAACGGAGTGTTTTTGACGGTGGGAGGGGAGAAGAATTTCTTACCAGGATTCTCCAAAATTAGCCTGACTGAAGCTAAATGCTACTCCAGGTGTGTTTTTAATGAGGGAACAAGGTTAGAACATAGGCTTAGCTACAGGCTTAGCTATTCCTTAGGGTAGGCATGTCCAAACTAGGGCCCGGGGGCCAAATGCGGCCCTCAAACCAATTTTTGTTGGCCCTCCAGCTTCCTGCTATGTTGGCCCAAACAATAAAAAGTAGTACCTTTTACTGTGAAATTGGGAAAATTCAGGCACATTGATGTTATACAAACCTAATATTAATATTCTAGGTCTAATTAAAGGTGTGGAGGCTCATCGCAATGACGTGAAATGCAAAATTTTGAATGATTCACTTTGTCATTCAACAAATTTGACATTGTCAAGTTGTTTGTGGCCCTCTGCCCCGTTTAAAAGTTAAATGGAGATTTTTTTTGGCCCAAATCTGAGTCTTATTTCCTCGTGGCGTGGACTGCCGATTAGTCCTGCCACGTATCAATCATAAAACGCACCTACCGCTCACCTGCAGCCTCGTTGGCTCGTCCCCACGTTTCCGCGTGTCTAAGCGCATTGATCTATCATAATATAGTTCCCTCAGTGTACGTGACAAAATGAAGACGGAGAAAGACTGTTCGAGCTGACTCAGAAGAAGACGGAAATCTGCGGGAGACGAGCGATGCGATGCGCTCCGTTGTGCTAATAAACAAACGCACGTGTGTGTTGTATCAGTCCACACGGGAGAGTGGCATGCGCACCTCCGCCTGCGTTCTCAAATTGCCGAAAAATCGTCCATTGCCTTTAAGTTTGCGGCCCTTGGTGAAAAAAATTTGGACACCCCTGCCTTAGGGGGAAAGTGACCAAAAATTGCTACCAAATTAAGCATGTCATAGCCTTGGAAGCCCTACATTTTACATATGGGCCAATGAATACCTTGGTTTAGGTGTTCCCACAACTATGGTCTGTTGTGTCTGTATGTACTTTAACCGCAACAAAATATTTGCTAAATGCAGAGTAAAACTAGGTGACCAAAGCATAGGAGATGAGTCCATTGGGCAGTATAGAGACTTCAATGGGGCCGGGAGCCAGTGGGGAACAATGACTTGAAAGGGCGACATCTGAGGGACAGCAAATATCCTGACCTCTCCGCACACGCTCGCGCACACGCTCACGCACAAACAAAACACATGCGCGTGGACTGTAGTGCAGCAGCAGCAGGAGGAGGTCTAAACACAGAGCGGAGAAGACCACCGAACAGCCCACACAAGCTGACCTTTCGAGCAGCCGGTCAATCTAAAACACAATGCAGAGCCGACGGGAGCGGGGCGACCCCTACAGAGGCACAGAATGAGCTGGTAAAATGGGTGCTTTCCCAAGTTATATTTAAACAGATTTGTATGGTTTGATTTAAAGGACACATGTAGTGAGTTATTCATAGTGTCGCGTTTATTTTTAACTCTATTCAGATGCAGAACTGAAGCCTGGTGTCCACGGCATGCACGCATCAGACAACAGATGTAAACACGGGACACGTGAAATGTTCAAAATGAGAATATTGTGGATAAATCTGAGGTTTAGAAGAGTTAAAAGCGTGAGCTAAAGCTAAAAACAGGAGATAAATCTGAGTGATATGTCTCCCAAAGATTAGACTGAATTGTGTTATGGTCGACCTCTGAACTAAACGACAGGAATACATGCAAGACCTCCAGGTGCAGGTGCAGTGGGGAAGTTTGTAATGTCCACAAAGCTGCTAGCATAAAGTAGATGAGTTTTGCAATTTGAGCAGCAGATTTCATTCTATTTTCTATCATTTCTCGTCTCTCTTCTCTGCAAAAACAACACTCTTCACAGCGCTTCAACTGCAGCACTTAAGCCTCCGAGTATACACTGCCCAATCACCTCTGCTCGCTTCATCACAATAATAATAATCATAATTTGTTGTTGTTTCCCCAAATCCATTTCACTAGTTTGATTTGCTGCAAACTGAGAGATTGCAATTATTCATTTGTGTGTGGCATGTGTGCGTTTGGCGGCTTCATTCTGCCCCGGTGGCACATTTTGGCATGTGCGGGGCCATGTGCCACTAGAAATGAGAACAGCTACTTGTAACACTGAATTGGCAGATGAGAACAGGGATGGCGGGAGTTGAATTAGTATACGCCTCATGTTTAAACAGCATGCTGAAAGAACGAGAGCGATGGCAAAGACATGGATGGGTCAAATGCAGAGGACAAATTTAAAGACTACTGTAGTAAACTGATGTATTTCCCTGGTACCCGAGTTATGGGGTACTCAGAGTGTGATAACGTTCAGGGATACTCCAGGCAATTCACTGGATTTAAATTAGGGCTGCACGTTTAGGTATTGCACTGTGATATGCAATATGCGGGTCAAGTAGTGCGATATTGATATTATTGCGATAATTAGCTCTGACCCAAATTAGTACTTAAATAGGTCAAAATGATCCATTTTATAATGTATACAGTATATATAGATATCTTTTTTTACAATTTTGACTTTTCAAATGTATTTAATTAGCAAAACAAAAAAAACGTACAAAAAACGTTGCTCATGTTTTTGCTTCTCTATTATGCATTTTTTAGTTTAGTCCTGGGTTAGTCCTGGTTTAGTCCTGGTTTAGTCCTTGTTTAGACCTGGGTTGGACCTGGTTTAGACCTGCTTTAGTCCTGGGTTAGTCCTGGTTTAGTCCTGGTTTAGTCCTGGTTTAGACCTGAGTTAGACCTGGTTTAGAGTTCCTTCTGAACATCACTCACATGGAAGTGCAAGGCCTGTGATGTGGCTCTCTGTGTCATTTTGGACAGAAACTGTTTTGAGTAGTACAAATAGAAAAACGCCTGAGGATTTACCTACTTTTTATTGTAAATAATGGTTTATTGCTTGTATGTATCACAAGAATACTTTTATATGTTCATATTTGCACCTTGTGGTTCAGTTTGAACCTTTTTAAATGCTTGGTTGAGCATGTTTGATGGTTTTACAATGAAAAAAACATAATTTTTCTAGACGGACTTTGTGTTTTCTGTGTGTGTTTAGGTCCATGTTGAAATAGTATGTCAAAGTGAAAAACTAACTAACTGATCATACAGGTGAGGTTGTGCTGAAAAAAAGATGCCCAACATTGGTCTGGTAAACATTTCTTAAAGGCGGTATGGACGATTTTTCGGCGATTTGGGAACGCAGGTGGAAGTGCGCATGCGCACTCCCCCGTGCGGACTGATACAACACACACGTGCGTTTGTTTATTAGCGCGACGGAGCGCATCGCATCGCTCGTCTCCCGTAGCTTTCTGTCCACTTCTTCGTCAGCTCGAACAGTCTTTCTCCGTCTTCATTTTGCCCCGTACACTGAGGGAACTATATTATGATAGATCCATGCGCTTAGGCACGCGGAAACGTGGGGACGAGCCTGACGCGGCTGCAGGTGAGCGGTAGGTGCGTTTTATGATTGATACGTGGCAGGACAAATGATTTATCCACGCCACGAGGAAATATGATAAAAAATTTGCTGAAAAAAAATCGTCCATACCACCTTTAATGTAGTATATCAGGGCAAAATTGAAGGTACCCAAAAACGGCCAAAAAAGCTCCGGACCCCGAAGGGTTCCAGTTTGACCTTGAGCATGTGGTGAACGTGTTCGCAAGGAAACACCCCCAGGAGACTGGAGCTGGAAGAGTCCTTGCTCAGACCAGAACAGAAGTAAAGTGTTAGATGATCCGTGAAGTGTTAGCTTTGTTCAGATATTTGTTTAACCGGCGACTGTTGTAGTTTCTGTGTGAAATTACTGTATATGTGTAATTGTTGTTGTTTTTTTGTGATAAAACATTATATGTATACATGTAAGTTATCTACCTCATCATACTAAAAAGGTCCACCTTGACACAAAAAGAACCCCCCCATAGAAATCCTGGCTACGGCCCTGGACTTATAGTCCAGAAAATACGGTAGTCATAATATCATGAATCATTTTTGCTGTGGACTGTGCATAGAATAAGCTGAACAGGACCAGATGATTTTGACTTTGAGCTGTATTAATTCTGTGATATTCATGTGTGTTCATCACTATTCCTGTGCATATGGTTTGTACTTAGACCATGTTAAATTCGATGCGGCTGATGCTCTTTTCTTCGCGTGCAGCACATACATATGCAAAGGAAAAGCGCATCACTTAATGTCCCTGTGATTACACTGGGCATCCTCCTGTTCTTTCATGCATGAACCTTAAAGCGAGTGCACCATTATCACGTCCCTCTGAAGCCCATTTTCAAACATGAACCACTGTTAGAAGTTATAAAGGGCTACGATAGCACAGTTTTTTTCTCCTTTGCCAAATGCGGTCTTATAAAGCTGTAACATTTGTAGTATAAGTGTTGTTTCCTCTGTATGTGGTGGCTGCGTCCGCGGTGCACATTAATTTTGCGTCTGATTGGTCAAAAGTAAAAAAATAGTAACTTTGCGATACACATATTGCTAGAATGTCGCAATGAAGAGTTATTGAAATATATATAATGCAGCCCTAATTACAATCAAGCAGAACAAGCCGTACTTGTCCAGGCCAGGGTAAGTCCAGGCGAAGTATCTACCTACCCTCCACTTAGGACAGTCAATTCTAGCAGAAACATCTCCATTTTAATAACAAATCAATTAAATGAAACAAAAGTACAAAAGCCTAACAGCAATTGTTTAGGAGGGCTTCACAGAAAATGCTGATTTACCCAACAAAAGGTTAGAAATCAGCATTGAGCAGCAGCATCTGAGCATGGTACACTCTAGAGCAGAGCTTCTCAAACGTTTCAGGCCACGATCCCCAGAATAACCATGAAACCAACTCGGGGCCCCCGCAGCAAACTTAAATCAACGTAATCAACTGTAATCATTTCAAGCATTTAAAATTAGGTATAATTAACTATCAAATATATTTAGCAGTTTATTTTGTGTGTTATCTGACCTATTTTCACTAAAACTCAAAAGTGTGTCATAATTTTAGCATGATGTCTTACTACAATCTTACAATCTTACCCCTAGCTCATGCTTTGCGACCCCCACTTTGGGAACCACTGCTCTAGATTACTTTTTCTACAATGGACTGTATGTCTAAAAAAAGGGGGGGGGGGGGGTTGACGGGCCCCTTCAAATATCGTGTCGATCGTATTTCCCGGACCCTACGTTGAGGATTCTTACTGCGTCGCATCTGACTCTAAATAACACAAACGCCTCCTCTGAGAGACGCATAACACTACACAACAGACCCATCATCTCGCCCAATTACCCCTCGCCATATTTCCCAGAATGCAACTGCAGCGGCGGCCGTAACTCAAGATAATTGGCGGCGTCTGAAGCTGACGGCGAGCCAAACAAATAGAGCTGAGGGAACGTGAATGGCGAGCGCGCGCGTGTGAACTGTAGCCTTTACGTAACGGCCGCGGTTAAACTGCGACGCGGATCGATGACGGGCGATCAGACAGAGATAGCGTGTTCGTCAGTTGAAACGTTGTGTTGCCATGGAGACAGGTGGGATCCCATAAAGAGTTGTGTTTTCCCCCATTTTGTACCTAGACCAGTGGAAATGACACAGCTCAAATAAAAAGTGCCAATGCTGTGGAAAATGGATGCATTCAACTGGTGGGTCGGAATGTTAAGTGTCCAGGGCATTTTTTGGCACAATGACCATTTGTCTCAACACTGACAGTTGTTCAATTTTTGTGTTTCATCATTCAACAAAATACAATGTTGTTTAGAACTGTTAATTGTCGTGGCCAAGCTGCGCCTTTTTCCACTCGGGAACTCGTGGATTGAAGCCGACGTCTGAATACGGTTTACTCGACAGCAGCGGTTTAACAAAAAGCAGCAATTTAAAACACAACACGATGACAAGTTGTTTTCATGAAATCATATCTTCATCCATCCATCCATCTTCTGCCGCTTTATCCGGGGCCGGGTCGCGGGGGCAGCAGTCTGAGCAGGGACTCCCAGACTTCCTTCTCCCCAGACACTTCCTCTAACTCCTCCGGGGGATCCCGAGGCGTTCCCAGGCCAGCCGAGAGACATAGTCTCTCCAGCGTGTCCTGGGTCTTCCCCGGGGCCTCTTCCCGGTGGGACATGCCTGAAACACCTCCCGAGGGAGGCGCCCAGGAGGCATCCGAAACAGATGCCCGAGCCACCTCAGCTGGCTCCTCCGACGTGGAGGAGCAGCGGCTCTACTCCGAGCTCCCCCCGTGTGGCCGAGCTCCTCACCTTATCTCTAAGGGAGCGCCCAGCCACACGGCGGAGGAAACTCATTTCGACCGCTTGTATCCGTGATCTTGTTCTTTCGGTCACTACCCAAAGCTCATGACCATAGGTGAGGGTAGGAACGTAGACCGACCGGTAAATAGAGAGCTTTGCCTTTCGGCTCAGCTCCCTCTTCACCACAACAGTCCGATGCAGCGACTGCATCACTGCAGCCGCTGCACCGATCTGCCTGTCGATCTGACGCTCCATCCTTCCCTCACTCGTGAACAAGACCCCGAGATACTTGAACTCCTCCACTTGGGGCAAGGACACCCCACCCACCTGGAGAGGGCAAGCCACCTTTTTCCGGTCGAGAACCATGGCCTCGGATTTGGAGGTGCTGATTCTCATCCCAGCCGCTTCACACTCGGCTGCAAACCGTCCCAGTGCATGTTGCAGGTCCGGGTTTGATGGAGCCATCAGGACAACATCGTCTACAAACAGCAGAGATGAGATCCTGTGGTCCCCAAACCGGACACCCTCCGACCCCTGACTGCGCCTAGAAATTCTGTCCATAAAAATTATGAACAGAACCGGTGACAAAGGGCAGCCCTGGCGGAGCCCAACATGCACTGGGAACAGGTCTGACTTACTGCCGGCAATGCGAACACAGCTCCTGCTCCGGTCATACAGGGACCGGACAGCCCTGAGCAAAGGGCCCCGGACCCCGTACTCCCGGAGCACCCCCCAAAGGACACCCCGAGGGACACGGTCGAAAGCCTTCTCCAGATCCACAAAGCACATGTGGACTGGTTGGGCAAACGCCCATGAACCCTCGAGCACCCGATGGAGGGTATAGAGCTGGTCCAGTGTTCCACGACCGGGACAAAAACCACTCTGCTCCTCCTGAATCCGAGGTTCGACTATCGGTCGGATTCTCCTCTCCAGTACCTTGGAATAGACCTTACCCGGGAGGCTGAGGAGTGTGATCCCTCTGTAGTTGGAACACACCCTCCGGTCCCCCTTCTTGAACAGAGGGACCACCACCCCGGTCTGCCAGTCCAGAGGCACGGTCCCCGAACGCCACGCGATGTTGCAGAGACGTGTCAACCAAGACAGTCCTACAACATCCAGATACTTTAGGTACTCAGGGCAGATCTCATCCACCCCCGGAGCCCTGCCACCGAGGAGTTTGCGAACAACCTCAGTGACTTCAGCTTGGGTGATGGATGAGCCAGCCTCCGAGTCCCCAGTCTCTACTTCCTCTTCGGAAGACGTGACTGAGGGATTAAGGAGATCCTCAAAGTATTCCTTCCACCGTCCGACGACATCCCCAGTCGAGGTCAGCAGGCCTCCACCCGCACCGTAAACGGTGTTGGTGAGACACTGCTTCCCCCTCCTGAGGCGCCGGACGGTTTGCCAGAATTTCTTTGGTGCCGACCGATAGTCCTCCTCCATGGCCTCCCCGAACTCCTCCCAGGCCCGGGTTTTTGCCTCTGCGACAGCACGAGCCGCGGCTCGCTTGGCCTGCCGATACCCCTCGATGACCTCCGGAGACCTACAAGCCAGAGTGGCCTGATAGGCCTCCTTCTTCAGTCTAACGGCATCCCTTACTTCCGGTGTCCACCACCGGGTTCGGGGGTTGCCGCCACGACAGGCACCGGAGACCTTGCGACCACAGCTCCGAGCAGCCGCATCAACAATGGAGGCGGAGAACATGGTCCACTCGGACTCAATGTCCCCAGCCTCCCCCGGGACATGGGAGAAGCTCTCCCGGAGGTGCGAGTTGAATACCCTACTGACAGAGGGCTCCACTAGACGTTCCCAACAGACCCTCACAATGCGCTTGGGTCTGCCAAGTCTGTCCGGCTTCCTCCTCCGCCAGCGGATACAACTCACCACCAGGTGGTGATCAGTTGACAACTCTGCCCCTCTCTTCACCCGAGTGTCCAAGACACACGGCCGGAGGTCTGATGACACGACAACAAAGTCGATCATTGACCTCCGGCCTAGGGTGTCCTGGTGCCATGTGCACTGATGAACACCCTTGTGCTTGAACATGGTGTTCGTTATGGACAATCCGTGGCTAGCACAGAAGTCCAATAACTGAACACCGCTCGGGTTCAGATCGGGGAAGCCGTTCTTCCCGATCACCCCTCTCCAGGTGTCACTGTCATTGCCCACGTGGGCGTTGAAGTCCCCCAGTAGAACAACGGTGTCCCCGGTCGGTGCACTGTCCAGTACCCCTCCCAAGGACTCCAAGAAGGCCGGGTACTCTGCACTGCTGTTCGGCCCGTAGGCCGCCACAACAGTGAGAGACCTGTCCCCCACCCGAAGGCGGAGGGACGCGACCCTCTCGTTCACCGGGGTAAACTCCAACACGTGGCGGCTGAGCTGAGGGGCTATCAGCAAGCCCACACCAGCCCGCCGGCAACACCAGAGAAGTGGAGCGTCCAGCCCCTCTCGAGGAGATGGGTTCCAGAGCCCAAACTGTGCGTGGAGGTGAGGCCGACTATATCTAGTCGGTATCGCTCAACCTCCCGCACAAGCTCAGGCTCTTTCCCCCCCAGCGAGGTGACATTCCATGTCCCCAGAGTTAGTCTCTGTGTCTGGAGATCTGGTCGCCGAGGCCCCTGCCGTCGACTGCCGCCCAGATCTCTCTGCACCGGCCCCTTATGGATCCTCCTGCGGGTGGTGGGCCCACGGGATGGCGGCCCCACGTCGCTCTTTCGGGCTGTGCCCGGCCGGGCCCCGTGGGGTAAGACCCGGCCACCAGGCGCTTGCCATGGAGCACCCATCCCAGGCCTGGCTCCAGGATGGGGCCCCGGTGACCCCGATCCGGGCGACGTAAACTGCCTTGTTCGTGTTGTCATCATAGGGGGCTTCTGAACCGATCTTTGTCTGACCCGTCACCTAGGACCTGTTTGCCTTGGGAGACCCTACCAGGGGCATGAAGCCCCTGACAACATAGCTCCTGGGATCATTCGGGCACTCAAACCCCTCCACCACGTTAAGGTGTCGGTTCAAGGAGAGGCTCTTTTATTTTAACAGTTTGCGGCTGTCACAATCAGCGCGTAGATAACTGAAATGTTGTTATTTATGATACATTTTTTACTTTGCAGTGCTCAAAAAAATAACACAATCGTTTTAATCTGCATGAAGCAGATCTGTCTGAAGTTATGTGTTTTAATACTCAGATATGTCCCTCATGAGCCATGCAACTTTGTGTAAGTCTTAAAAACATCTCCCGGCTCCAGACAGCGCACGATACTGGCTCTGAGGATTTGCTATTTCTTTTGCACCTCCAAAACGACTATATTTTTAAAAATGTATATCTATCAACTTTAATTGTGACAAAAACATACCAAACGACAATATTTTCACATGTTTTTTACTCTCACTTTGTAGCAAGAACAGTACTTTTACGTAACTATAAAAAACATTGTCTTGGCGTCAATCCCTTCATAGAACATCGATCCTTTGTGCGTTCTGTGCACCGTTCATCGCTGCAAACTCACAGTAAAGATGGCCGACATTAACAGATGTGTGTTGCGTTGACTCACAAATCCGGCGCAGTGCTCGCAGAATGTCGGTTTGACATAAGTAGCTTCTGTAAACGTGTGTATGAAGCCCATTTTGCAGTTGAGCAGCGAGCTAGCCTTCATGAAGTAGTCGATCATCTCCTCGCGGCTGATCTTCCCGTCCCTGTGACAGAAAAAAAGAACCTTTGTGAGCCAAATAAATCCATCTGTTTGATTTAAGAGTGAATGACAAAATCCATATGCGTCTCACTGGTTCTTGTCCAGCTCCCCGAACTTGCTGAGGTAAGGGAAGTTGTTGCGGATCGCCTCGAATTCGTCTTGCGAAATGTGTCCGTCGCCGTCAGAGTCGAAGTTCTTGAAGACCGACTGGAAAAGATATGAGAGACTTTTTTATTCAAGTAATAGTTATAAGGTACTTTGTAATATTTGTGGCTAGCCTATGTGTAGTAACTTATAGCAACATCATGTCTTGAATTAGAGAGATTTCTAGGGATTTAAACGTGAACTTGTTGGAAGCCGAGCAGGACAATAGAGTTCCCAGTTAGCATAATAGTAAATCAAAGTATATAACTATGGGAGTAAAGTAAAGTTTCATATTCTAAAAGTATTAATGACCCTGCAGTTTATTGGGTTGTATTGTTATTTTTCTTTCATATTGTCTTGGCTAAGAACATACTGCATTATATATTGGGATTGTGTCTTCACAGTTAATTTAGCGTAATGTTAAACTAATGGAGATTTTAAGATGTATAAAACAATAGAACAATAGAATGGAACAAAGGTGCATTAGCCTAAACGATATTTGTTATAAAGGAAACAAAAGAGCCATGGAACAAGGTGATAAGACATTTCTCACAATATAGAGTCAGAACGCTCGTGAATAAAGTTAAGTATTCAGAATCTTCACATTTCCATTGGTGCAGCATTAGGCTAATTGAGAATTCTAAGTGGTGTGACAACAAAATTCCTTTTTTTATTTTTTTTTTATTTTACTCCAGCAAAGTCCTGAGCTCGATGGGGTTTCGTTGCGATCACTTTTACTTCCAGGTTCCGCACTATTTATTTTAATAGCATTTTGGTGATTTTAAACTGCTTGAGGGTTTTGAAGAAAACTGTGTTGGAATTTAAAATGGCACAAAAATGATCAAGGAAGTGAAGTCTGGTCTTCCTCTAGAGATCATTTTAAGCAAAAAAAAAAATTACAATCAAAATCTGGGCCTAATATAATAATAATGATACTAATAATACTACTACTAATAATACTACTACTACTACTAATAATAATAATAATAACTATAATATTAATAATGATACTAATACTACTACTAATAATAACTGTAATATTAATAATGATAATAATAATAATGCAAGTAGTGATAATAATAATCTCTTTTTTTTTTTAATGGTAAAAATAGTTACACCCACTGATATTTTTGGAAAATTGGGTCTGTCCCTACTTTGTCTTAAATTCATCAAGAGGCTCAAGCAAAATCCCTATTATTTTTATCCCTAGTGACTTTGTTTGAGCCTTTTGTTTTCTGAGCCAGATTCTGATTTAAAAAAAAAAAAAAAAAAGTCTAAAAATATGTGGGATGTATTCACCTGTCGCTATTTCGCTATGACCCCAATCCCAAGTCTTTCCTTACTTCCTCACTGCCCATTCCACCTCCGGCATGTACGGCAGCCACAAAGTCTCTCCGTCGCTGTCATCGTTCACAGTTGAGGAGATTATCTTGGTTGCCACTTCCGTAACAGATTGTTTTTCTGAGTATAGCCCCATCATCAATCCCCAGAGACTCGGAAAGGCTTTGCTAACCTAGTTTTAATCCCGGCGACACCGTTGAACCGTGATGCTGTGATGACTACTTCTAAACTCGATTCGCAGTCGCCATAGCTACCATCACAACGCTCGACTTGTCTGTTGCCGGTGACGAAACAGCGCGCAATTTGACTGCGACAGAGACAACATACCTCCACCATCTTCTCTATGTGCTTCTTGATTATGGTTGGGTCGGCGTTCGGCTTGACCGACACCGCCCAGTCGTCGATCATGGTGGGCTTGGGTTCTGGAGGAGGGGTGGGGCTGGAGTTCTGCTGCAGAATGGAAAATAACAACGCCAAAGATCAATGTCAGAGATTAAGTTTGGAAATAACCAAGATGAATGGAAGAGTGGATGTGCTCGACTTGAGTAATGGCGAGGGTGATTTGCTTTACCACTGGTTTTCGGGGCTCTCTCTGTAAAGACATCTGGTAGATCTCCTCCTCTGTGTGGTACTGGTCTAAAGACACCTAGAACAGGAAGGAAAACGGTACAATATTAGAGCTATTTTTTATTTGATTTGATCCTTTAAAGGAGGCATATTATACATTTTTCCTGCGTTTTTAGTATTGAACTGTGACACAAGTAGATCATCATTTTACATTTTGTTCATTGTAAACGGCATAATTGATCCAAAACGGCTTAGTAATAGAAACAGGTCTGTTGACTTCCTGTTCGAAACTGCAGAACTGGTAAGGCCCGCCTCTTTATCGTGACATTTCACTGTAAAAAGCAGCGGATTGTCATTTATGCGTTTTTTTGGTTTTGGAAAAATTGCCGCGTGACATTTTAGAAGCTACATGTATCGCACGAAGATGTATTTTTTCAAGTAGAAGGATGTGGGCGGGGATAAGGAGTAGGTGGAAACAGGAATATTTTAAACCTCAAGTACACAATACAAGGATAATACAAGATTAAATAAGACATGCAGGAATCAATCAAAATTGTTTAGCTTTTCAAAACTAAGAACATGTAGGCGGGGCTTATCAATTCTGCAGGTTTGAACAGGAAGTTAATGGGCCTGTTTATATTATTGAGCAATTTTAAACAAATATTGCAGTTTACAATTTAAAAAAATGTAAGATGATGATCTGCTTATGTTACTGTTCAATACTAAAAATCCTACTATGTCTCCTTTAATATCAAGACTTTAATAAAAGACTGAAATATGAACACTTAAACTAATACAAGGATCCCATGCATTTCAGAACATGATTATACAGATACGAAGACATTTCACTTTTTCAGCCTTTGTGAAGTACTTTTCACACGTATTCCGATTACACTTTCAGATCTGATTGTGGAGTGAAAACAGCAACAAGTGTCTATTTAGGTCCTGCACAACCATTTCCCTCTTCCTCTGCTATTCTCTCAGCTAATTGTGTTTCCTGACTTTTATTGACTTACTTAGGCTGTGGAGGGATAGTTTTAAATGCTAGAGGAGTTGACTTAATTTACTTCCCCCGTTAGATGAACTGACAGAAGAGAATTAGTTATTGACTTCTTCTAACGGTTTGTTCAGTTGCTTTACAAAAGGAAATCCTTATCTTACAAAGACACCTGCTGCAAGACTGAAGGATTTCTTTAGAGCTGTTTTATGACCAATCTGAAAACTGCAGTGATATGTTGAGCACTAAAAACAACACAATATGTTATTTACTATTTAAAAAGTCCCCGTATAGTCCCAAACAAATACAATTTTCCTGCTCGTCTCACAGTAGAGTATTAAACATAACCCTATTTTGCATTTATTTTATTACACTATATTCCAAAAATGACTTTTAAAAACATCGCCAGGCCACAGATCTGATCCGACCGTGTCACCTGCTGTCGTCACATGATCCATTCCATGCCACACTGTAAAATGTTCCAGGCAAAGCACTGATCTCCATGGAGACGTTTAAATCAGAATCAGAAACGGTTTATTGCTATTGCCATTGAACAAAATTCACAGAATAGGATCTTGCTTTGGTGATTCGAGGCAACATACAACAATGAACAATAGTAAAAGCAAGATATATCAAATAAGGAATGCATTAAAGAAAAAACATTTGAATTTACTACAAGATAAAAATACACTTGCTATGTAAACAAAATGTACAGATACATTTACAGGAGTAGTGCAGAAAGTGAACAGTGCGGTGAGTGATTGATTAAATTGTAGTTAAAGTGGCAGTTATTAAGAAATGTTCATGAGTCCAACGGCAGAGGAAAATAAACTGTTCTTGTGGCGGGAGGTTCTGGTCAAATGTGCAAATGAATGTTTTTCATGTTATAAAGTAAAATCAGTTTTGCCCAAGTACAGATTTATTTGTAAAAGCGGCATCAAAATGAGACCACTGTGTGTTGTCTGCATCTAATATGATAAAGCTCTTTATTCTCCGTGAAGCAGGAAGAGCGCCGTTAGCATGCTGATGTTTGTTAGTTTTAGCGGAACGGTAAACTCTGCTCTGGTCTCTAAAAGTCTCTAAAAGCTGCGAAAAGTCCCCATCTCATAACCAAGACATGGTTTCGCTTTTTCATGTTTTTTTTTTATTACAATAAAAATCAGGTACAGCACCTTTAAGCTACAACGTGCCTTTACACTGCATTCGATGTGCACCGCAGAAACATCCGCCTCTTCAACCTCTCCATCTCCTCTTTATTACCAGCACCAGTGTCAGAGGAATCTACTTGCATGCAATATTATCTCTTCAATAAAATGTACATTACAACGCATTCATTTGTTGCAGTACAAATATTCCTGCGGCTTCCCAGCACCCACTTCTTCACACCTCTGACTAAAACAAAACATATTTAACACGATTGCTTTATGCCGAGCACAAGCAGCGCACCAACTGTTTTCTCATCAAACAGTGTCAAAGGTGTAACTAAAATAGTGTGACTTCAGGGTTTTTTTCCACGTTAAAGAAGATATATTATGCTTTGTCTGCTAGTTAGTGATATAATGACACACATGGATCATTATGTTGTATTTGGGACATTATATCAAACTGTAATATTGATCTAAAATGATAAACAAATCCGACAAATTTCAATTTGAAAAAGGCATCACTGCTTAAGGTTAAACTTCATAGTCTTGTGCTCACAGTTCTGCAGGTCACATTCCACCAGACACACACACACATCTGGACAACAGTCAGCTGCTCTGCATAATTTCAACATGAAAATAATGTTATGGCCATGCCTCAAAATTATTGCGCAACCCACAGAAAGTGCTTGTGCTGGTAAAGTGACCTGCCCAGTTTGAATAAATACAAGGATTTCCTATGTCTCTCGGCTGGCCTGGGAAAGCCTCGGATCCCCCCGGAGAAGCTGGAGGAAGTGTCTGGGGTGGGGAAAGTCTGGGAGTCCCTGTTTAGACTGCTGCCCCCGCAACCCAGCCCCAGATAAGCAGAAGATTTTTCCCTGCCTCTAGAAGAAAAGGCACTGCTCACTGCTGTCTTGTTTGTAGAATAACTTTGAGTGGTTTAATGACTAAGGGAACAATTATAACATGGCTAAAAGCTCTTAAAAGTGTATTTTAATATATGTGAAGACAACAATTTAATACTTTATAAAGCAGGGTTCACCATCAAACTCTTGACCAACAACATTCATCATTTTCCAACTTCTATGCATAAAGTAAATGTACCTGTTTTTGCTACTTTTGCAATTGTTTCTATTGATACTGTTGCACTACAGGGATTATAATCCTAAACTATAAGAAATCAAAGCAGTAAATTGAACATATGACTTTGAATTCCTTCAAAAGAAAGCCAGCGCCCACTGAATGTGACAATGTTTTGTAAAATAAAGTTGAGTACTTTCATTTGATCTTCATCCATTCTTGTCCATCAGCCGGTCATGGAACATGTTTGAGACCAACAGCCAAACAAAATAACAAAATCTGTTCTAACCAACGTCTTCCTCCTGCTTCAACGTCCTCACAAATACTTCACAAATGGCGTTCCAATGATCCCATCTGCAAACCAATATTCGTCCAACTTTTTCCTTTTATATCCACAGAGTATGCATTAGTTTCACATGTTGTACAGTAGAAAGTGGTTTGCATTGTTGTTGCATTGTTTGACTTTTAAACAAGCTTTGGGATTAGTATTTTACATTTTATGTACTTAAAATAACGTCTTACTCTGGAGAACAGTTTAAAAACTACAACCTCTGTTTCCAGCGTGGCCTTTAGGCATTGGAGCGCCCTCTGCTGTCACTAGTTGGAATAAACAATGGAAAACATTCATAAATCAAGCCATTAGTCAACGTGACTGGCATGCTCATAGACCCATGTGTTGCTCAGAAGGAGTCCAGTCGGGGTTTATGGACTTGAAAACTGCACAGAAGTCCTCTAGACTGAGAGCTCAGAAATCACACTTGCAATCTAAACAGGACTAATGAAACTATACAACGGCATGTTTTTGATGATGGAACAATGTTATAATGATTCAAACTCAGAAAACGCTGGTCTCTAGTTACCACAGCTTCTAATCTATGTTTGACTGTAAAAATAACAATATTTGTATATAGTCATTTGGGATTGTTTGTAATTCATTAACGTGCGTGTGCGTGTGTGCACTTGTGCGTCCGTGTGTGTGCGTGTGTGCACTTGTGCGTCCGTGTGTGTGCATGTGTGCACTTGTGTGTCTGTGTGTGTGCATGTGTGTGTGCACTTGTGCGTCCGTGTGTGTGCGTGTGTGCACTTGTGCGTCCGTGTGTGTGCATGTGTGCACTTGTGTGTCTGTGTGTGTGCATGTGTGCACTTGTGTGTCTGTGTGTGTGCATGTGTGTGTGCGCACTTGTGCGTCCGTGTGTGTGCATGTGTGCACTTGTGTGTCTGTGTGTGTGCATGTGTGCACTTGTGTGTCTGTGTGTGTGCATGTGTGTGTGCACTTGTGCGTCCGTGTGTGTGCGTGTGTGCACTTGTGTGTCTGTGTGTGTGCATGTGTGTGTGCACTTGTGCGTCTGTCTGTGCATGTGTGTGTGCATGTGTGTGTGCACTTGTGCGTCTGTGTGTGTGTGTGCATGTGTGTGTCTGTGTGTGTGCACTTGTGCGTCTGTGTGTGTGTGCATGTGTGTGTCTGTGTGTGTGCACTTGTGCGTCTGTGTGTGTGTGCATGTGTGTGTCTGTGTGTGTGCACTTGTGTGTCTGTGTGTGTGTACTTGTGCGTCTGTGTGTGTACGTGTGTGCACTTGTGCGTCTGTGTGTGTGCGTGTGTGCACTTGTGCGTCCGTGTGTGTGCGTGTGTGCACTTGTGTGTCTGTGTGTGTGCGTGTGTGTGTGCACTTGTGCATGTGTGTGTGCATGTGTGTGTCTGTGCACTTGTGCGTCTGTGTGTGCATGTGTGTGTGCATGTGTGTGCACTTGTGCGTCTATGTGTGTGCATGTGTGTGTCGGTGCGTGCATCTGTGTGTGTGCATGTGTGTGTGCACTTGTGCGTCTGTGTGTGCATGTGTGTGTCTCTGTGTGTGTCTGTGTGTGCGTGCGTGCATGTGTGTGACAGTGTGTGCGCATGTGTGTGTGTGAGTGTGAGTGTGTGTGTGCGTGCGTGTGTGAGTGTGTGTGTGCGTGCGTGCGTGTGTGTGTGTGTGCGTGCGTGCGTGTGCGTGTGTGTGTGCGTGCGTGCGTGTGTGTGTGTGCGTGTGTGTGTGTGCGTGCGTGTGTGTGTGCGTGCGTGTGTGTGTGTGCGTGTGTGTGTGTGCGTGTGTGTGTGTGCGTGCGTGCGTGCGTGCGTGTGTGTGTGTGTGTGCGTGCGTGTGTGTGTGTGCGTGCGTGTGTGTGCGTGTGTGTGTGTGTGTGTGTGTGTGTGCCCGTGAGTGTGTGTGTGTGTGTGCCCGTGAGTGAGTTGGTTCACAATGAAATCAACGTTTTTGTACTTTTCCAAATGCAATCCAAGAGGTGGGTTGTTAAAGTTTTTAAAAGTGGCTGTTAAAGTGGCTTCGGTACATTCTGGGACACTGCGTGTAGAAGAGTAGAATCATTGGCATCGAGCAAAGAAAACATCTAAGGAGAAGCAGAACTAATCTACTAATATCTGTGAGAGTGTTTGGGACGGGCTGGAGAAGGCTCTGTGCAGTGGTCACTCTCTGGACACTCTGTCCGGTTACAGTTGCTTTTTCCTGTAGTAACTGTTTATGGGCAAGGCAGTTTATTACCTCATTGTTTGGAACTAGGCCAATTGATTAACTCAATTATCATTGGCATTTTCCAAATTTGTATTTAATATGAGATATACATAATAACATAAAGCCAATCTTCAGATTGATGCAAATGTCAATGTATATCTCATTATGCATAAAAGTTTGGAAAATTCCAATGTTCCAAGCGAGGAGGTCAGACCCACATGTTTGAAATGGTTGGTCCGTGTAGATGAGACACTTACAATGCAACTACAGTCTGACAAAAGCAAATGATAGTAAGAAGAAGCTTTGTACAAAACAATTTGAAACAATCCACCAAAGCATGTTCTCTTTGTGAGAACGAGAAAATGACTTATTGATTTGCAAAAGTAAATGAAGGATTTGAAGTTTGAACCATCACTTTTGAAATGTTCAGCTATGGTCAGAAAAAATGTAGTATGTTATAGTATTGGTAGCATAATAACAATAGCAGCTATAGGAGGACAGTAAAAGACGTGTAATTGAGTTCACCTTCTTGGTAATGTCATAATCTCAAACTGCAAGAGTTTAATACTGTTGAAATAAATATTCAAATATATAACAGAAAATTCAAACAACTTAATATATTACTGATAGTAATAGCATGAATTTATGTTGTAGAAGGTAAAAAAAGAGTAACGTTGCTTAAAATTCATGTGCAATTCATGTGCAATTACTGTGAAATTCATGTGCAATCTATGTGCTGTCGTGACACATATTCATGTGCAATTACTGTCGTGATCACATGCAATGGTATTTATGTATGTATTTATTTATTTGTCTATGGGAGTTTTTATTTATTTATAGGAGATCTTCTACTGAAAGTGTTTTTCAGACTTCCTATAAGTGATCTGTTCTTCTGTATCTACCTCTGTATCTACCTGCGTTGCACCAATGAAATTTCCCCATGTGGGACAATAAAGGAATATCTTATCTTATCTTATCTTAAAATAATACCACCCATTTTTGGAACATTAATAAGAAAAATTGTTTCATCTGTCAGTTTTCTGCCAGGTTAATCTCCAGGTTTGTGTTAGCATCTGTGTTAGCATCTGTGTTAGCATCTGTGTACAGAAACGTGTTTGAGATAAGTGCTAGTTCTTGAAAATGGTGTCAAATATTTGAAGTTGTATGCTAGTTACTTTATTGTTTCTCCACACTTACCGTTAGCAGATTTAGCAAATCCGTGTTAGCATCTATGCTGGGCGGAGTGTTTTGGATCAGCGCCAGTTCTTGTAAAATGGCGTACAGCTGCTGCGTTTTGGCTAAGTTCACTCGCTTCTTCTCTTTGTCTGCCCAGTCTGGCAGCGCTACCTGGACGGCGATCAAATCTTTTAGGTGAACTCCAAGAATCGGAAAACGGAAGCCAGAACATTCGGAAAACCGCTTGCGGTACTGGCTGTAGTTTCCACAAGAGGTGACCAGCTCGATTAGACTGTTGAAAATCTGAAAAATACATAATATAGAATTGTTTTAATCGTAATATTCTATAGAAGTTATAAAAAGTAATCGTTAGCTATATATTGTACTAGGGCTGGGTATTGCCAAGACCCTCGCGATACGATACGTATCCCGATACATTTTTGAAAAAAGGGTCTTAAAAATTTACCAAATGGGTCATGTTTTTACTCTGAATAAGAAAATGTAAGAAATGTCATGTTTATCCACAAAGCACTTTTTTATAAATCCATTCTGCTCTAATAACTTTATACATCCAACCAACTGATCCAAATAGAAATATATGGAACACATTCTAGTGAAGAATTGCATGTTTCTTGCCAAACAATTGGCCTGATCTGAACATGCTGCAGCAGCATCTTCTGCACAGATCAGTTTCTGATCAGGTCCACGGCTCACGAGTAGCCAGTGAAGGTATTAGCTAGTTTACATTACGAATAGCTTAGAAATGACGTTAGAGTTGCTGCGCTGTGTTTGGCTGTGGAATGTAAACAGATCAGAGGCACTTCTTCTCTGTGCATAATAGCATGATGGCTTTTACATATAGCATATTTGACATATAGCAAAACTGTATAGGTAAGCCTTCTTGGTTCAGCTAATTTACTGTAGACGCAAACAGCATCCATGAGAAATTACATGATATTTGCTGTTGCATAATGTTATACAATACCTTCATTAAGCTCTAATTCACTCTTTTCTCCTAATTATTCATTCCAAATAGGGGAGATGGGAAGTTGAGACACTTTTTGAGTAGGTATGGAAACTGTGTACAATCGGAAAATTAACCATTACATATACATTGTAGGATGTTTCGATTTACATTAATGTAACACATAAGACCAAAACTAATCAAACTTGTACTTTTCTGATTAAACGAGTCCTGTACCTATACCTTATAAAATAATCATACATATTTTTCAATTAACTTGTCTCTACACTCAAATAAAAGTGAAAACTCTAAAGGTTTGCTCACCATTATGGCAGCAAGCCTGGTTCAACTGACCCCATAGTGAAAGGAAAGAATGGATTTAAAACACAAAGCTTGTAAAGCAATGTGTCGTCTTAATGAATTACAATACTTGAATATGCCTACATTTCAACCGTTATAAAGTTGACTTGAGAGTGACTATTGTGGCTCCTCTCTCACCTTGTTGGTCTCTGCGCTGATGTGTGACTGTGTGTCTTTGAGTCTGGAGATGGAGCTGTTACTGAGGCCTCCCACCACCGCCATCAGGGTGTTGAAGTTCTGCAGCTGGAGAAGCTTCTGTCCACCATAAAAAGAAAAATAAATCATTTTACTTCAAGTTCCATGCGGCATCACACAAGGTTTTTGAACTGCTCTTAATCCCTTTGGCATCTGTAGCTATTTCACATTTTCAGAATGGGGACTTAACAGGGCCTAAACTCAGAAATGAACCTGCAAAGACCAGGTGAGAACCAGGACATGAACAGGATCAAACCAAGGGTGCTGTATACGGTCTCAGGACAAAATCCAAGCTCAAACTAAAATGACTGTGTCAAGCAGATGTCGCAAGAGCGCACTGAGGAATGAAGCAGTCCAAACAAGTCTAGTAACAATAGCTTTGAACTTCAAGGATTTTTTTTCGTCTTATGCAGCTGTTACCATATAGTTCTCCAATCGTCTGCCGTCGTTTTACTTTTTTGTCATTCTTGATCATGCACCATGACTGGGAATAAATCGTCAGATTGAAGTTCTTAGCGACTGAAAGGAGGTGTCCTTGTCAGTAGCTTTAGCTTATACCCAACTAAAGGCTTTGTAAATTGCATGGAGTCTATATTACAGTTTCAAAAATACCGTATTTAGCAGCTTTTAACATATCGGTTCATGATGTAAAGAGCAATTTTTGTGAATGAAACAAAATAAAATCAGGTATCGTCTCTTTAATTGTGACTCAAATTGAATAAGTTGTCCTTAAAATACACATAATTCAGCGGGAAACTTTTAAGAAGAAAGAAAAAGTAGTGTTATGCCAGACCACACCCCTTCTGTATGATGCATTGCTGACTGTATCTATATAGAACATGTCTTACTATCAGTCAACTGACCTGTTTCGGATTTGTAACTGCATCAGCGTGGTAATACTTTGTGATTGGACTCGGCAGGATTCCATGTGGCCTTCGCTTGTGTGGAGTTTCCCTATTGACCTTATTCCGCCCACTTTTCCCACTCGATTGCCACTTCCGTTGTAATCGCACCTCTGGTCCAGCGGAATTTCCATTGGTTTAAATTGCGAAAGAGGGAAAAGTCTTGCAGCTAAAATATATGCTATAAAGTAGATTGATTTGTGTAAAATTTACAACGTTCATGTGACCAACAAGTCAACAATGCACCGATTCCCTGGAGGGCCTGAAAACAGCTTTTTAACGTGTTATTTTCTCTGGAGATCGGCAGCCCTGTGTTAACTAATAGAACCAGAAGAAGGATTATGTGACGTACGACGGCGCTCAGACGGGCTTCCAGAATAAGGTGAATACAGATCAATGAGACTGCAGCTGTGTGGGCAGGCTTCCAGGCACATCATGTGAGGCAACAAACACACTCTACAATCGATATGCACCAAAGAGCAGGCCGCCTATGGACAGTTAAACAGACTTGGTGTTATATCCATTTAATCTAGTGTAGTACAAGATGTGAGAGCAATTCACATCAATTTCTATTCTAAGTGTAGATGCAGTAGATTTAGAGATTTCAAATATTTCTTGTAAAAAATCTGCAGCTAATTTGAGGTAGTCGCGTCAACTTGAGCATTAATAGAGCAATGGTATTACATCTACCATTACACCAAAGTAATAGTAGAAGTAGCAGGAGCAGTTCTGGCGGCAGTAGTCCTCCATAATGAGTAGCGTTGTAAGCTGTGGTTCCCCTAGGATCAGTAGAAATAGTAGTAACTAAAGAAGTAAAAGTAGAAATTGAAGGGTTGTGATAATTTCATTAATGCTAGTATGATGAATCCTGGTAAGAAAGTCCTCTCCCCCAAGCGTCCAAAACACTCCATTCTTATTTTCCCGGATGTGTGATGTCATATTCTACCTATGACATGGCTCCGACATCTTCTGTGCTGTTTTTATGTCCATAAATCATCACCAGACTTCACCAGTATTTCTGCCATTAAATCACAATCATTACAACTGCGTGGCTACATAAGTATGTCAAAGGAAAGCTAGCATTTCTTTCTCTCTTCTATGTATTTCCCAATGCAGCCAATAGATGGAGCCAAATGGACAGTTCTTAGTGTGGTAAAAGCCAGTCGTTTTTTGTTTTTTTCACTTTGTTTTAGTTCTAAATCATCAGATGTGAAAGTAAAGACAATCAAAAGCATGTTAAAAGCTAATAACAATACTAATAATGCATAATATTTGTCCTTTAACACAATCTGACCATAAAGAACTGCCTTACAGTATTGGAATGTGACGTGCTCCCTACTATCGAACCACATCGCACCCCACAAGTAATTTCACCTTTTCTGGGGTCCCTTTGACACACTCTTCAATTAAAGTAAGTATTTGTACATTGTTTTACGACAGTTTCTTGTGTAGATGTACGTATGAGGCCTAAACTACCATTTCTTTGAGCGGGGTTGCATTTTTGTAACAGAAAAGTCACAAAGTATGCTACACTACATTTTGTCTGGCATTAGCTTCAATTCCGACAAAACGTAACGCACTATGCGCAAACGCAAGATCGAATTTCCTCATCGTATGTACTATGTTTCAATGACTTTTACAACATTTCAGGCACATTTTGCATAGACCATACAATAGATGACAATGACATGAGACGAATCTGAAAGAGTTCAAAATGGAATGAGTGGGTTCGCAGCTCGTCATGCGCCGTTTGCAGGAGAGTGAGGTGAGAGAGACCCAACACTCCCCAAGGGACGAGCCGTGAAATGTCAAGTGTGTCGCCGTGCCTTCTGTGCTGTCGACAACACATCACAATCACAACAGAGCAGATCTCAGGCACAGCACGTGCTCCGGTTACAGAGGATCCGCTGTAAGGAGGACGAAGGTGTTACGAGTTACATATTAACTACATGCATTTAACATTTGGGTTCAATTAAAGGTAAAAGGGCAATAGGTCCATCATGTAAATCAATGTTATAATGTTTCTCGTCTAAAACCAGATCATACTTGATTTATGAGCGCAACATCCATCTGGTTACTGACAATAGAACAGTATTTGTCTCTTAAATGGACTGAAAAAAAGCTCATTTAAAGATGATTTGGCCAAAAGTGTCACGAAAATGTAACTTTTGCTAAATCCAGTTGAGAGAAAAGCACAGAAAACCGTCTGATGTGCTTCTGTGGCAGCGCAACATGGATTCTCATGAGTTTGTTTAACGCGTTAATATTGATCCCATGCGAGGTAAAGGTTATTCACAGTACACTCGCAGATAAATATCATCAATGCACGAATCCAAATGTTGCAGGAAAGCATCTTAAAACTCTCTGCTGGGGCCCGCTCAGTGAGGGGCCAGTGTGGAGCAGTGACAGAAGGTGAGGGCACCAGCTGAGGCCCATCAATAAATCATTAACAAAATTCTTCTGCACATTAATCCAATCAGGATGAACAATATTAATAGCAATAACGCAAAATAAAAAATTAAAAAGCATTATTTCACCACTGTTTACTGCTTTTAGGTTTAACCTGGCTCATACCGGATGGATGTTAGTTTAGTTTTGTTGTTCTTCTAAATCAGATAATAGAAAATGGACAATAGATCAGACATGATGACATTAATCTACCTTCGTCTGAATCGTCTCAAGATGATTGGTGTGATATGTCTTACGAGCTGCTGTTCGAGTGCACGAGGAATTTTCACAATGAATGAAGAAGCGTTCCAACTTTCCCACACATGGGACACACTTCTCCAACAACGTCACGCCAATCATCTTGTGACGAGTCTGACGAAACATGCCAAGGTAATGTTCAAACAATTGTCTGATATAGATGAAAGTGCTAAACTATTCTAATGAAGAAGAACAGCTGAATGTTGTTGTTGATTGTAGAACTCAATTCTCAGAGCTACATATATCAATCTGGAGTGAGCCAGGTTGTGTGGAAAGGCTCTAAGTGAAAGCGATCGGGACATTCAAACAATACAATACATTTATCTTTCTGGCAAGATTATATCTGCTTGTCTCCGAGGAAATGGAGTGTTCCAAATCCAAAGTGTAAAATTAAATCTATAACTTGGCTTGGTGGCACCAGGCAAAGCAATCTCCATGAAGACTGCAGGTGCTGGACTCTCCCCCAGAACAAGCTACATAGAGTCCCTTTAAACATCATTATACAGAATACGCCTATCATTTACTTTCACAGATCTACACATAGGTCTGACATGTCAATCTTGGTTTAGACGTTTATTTTCGATTCAGGCAGTAGTTTCAAAGCTCTTCAGTGCATCACATGTCAAAATAACAATCGTCCCCACACCTGTCAGTCAAAGTCTGTCAGTCAGTGCACAGACGGTGTAGAATATTGGTCCGAGCAAAACCTCCAAATCAAACCGCAGAGTAGGGCAGTGCTGAATGAGAAACCCACCATTTTCTATTCAATATTATTTTGGCTCATCAAAAACAAAAACAAAATACTCCACACCACGTTACGGACGAAGGACTGACTGTGGACCTCTCAATTGACGACATCTGGAGCTTGTTAAACCCTCGATACACAGCACAGCCCTACTGCAGAGCGTTGAGCGTGGAGCGTAGACGTGTAGAGCGTAAAAGCGTAGAGCGTAAAAGCGTAGAGCGTAGAAGTGTAGAGCGTAGAAGTGTAGAGCGTAGAAGTGTAGAGCGTAGAAGTGTAGAGCGTAGAAGTGTAGAGCGTAGAAGCGTAGAGCGTAGAAGCGTAGAGCATGGAAGCGTAGAGCGTAGAAGCGTAGAGCATAGAAGTTTAGAGCGTAGAAGCGTAGAAGAGTAGAGCGTAGAAGCGTAGAAGAGTAGAGCGTGGCGCGTAGAAGCGTAGAAGCGTAGAGCGTAGAGCGTGGAGCATAGAAGCGTAGAGCATAGAAGTGTAGAGCGTAGAAGCGTAGAGACCGTGGAACATAGAGCGTGGAGCATAGAGCGTACAGCGTAGAAGTGTACAGCGTACAGCGTAGGAGCGTAGAACGTAGGAGCATAGCGCGTAGAAGCGTAGGAGCGTAGATCATAGAAGAGTAGGAGCATAGAGCGTAGAGCAGGGGTGGGCAAACTACGGCCCACGGGCCACATCTGGCGGGCCGGATGTGGCCCGCAAGGCCTTTCAATCCGGCCCGCCAAGCTTGTCCAAGTAATATTAAAAAGATTTTTTTTTTTTTTTCCTTGTTGCCCTCAGGCATCTGTCTGCTCTTGTATCCTCAATAAATATAATGTGAAATGAATTAAATAATATATTCAATAGCCTATATTTGACAGAAAAGTGATATTTTATTTGATATTTCATTTTTGGGATTTTTTCTTTTTCACACCAATAATTGCGGGCCGGCCCTCCGCTACTTGCCTGGATTCGAATATGGCCCTCGGAGGAAAATAATTGCCCACCCCTGGCGTAGAGCGTAGGAGCATAGAAGAGTAGAGCGCAGGAACAGGCTGGCAGCACTGACCTGTGCCACGCGGATGAAGTGGCTGATGACCAGAGCTCTCTGCTGGGCTGTGGGTTTACTGAGCACCATGAGCTGGATCCACTGGGACACGCTGTTGAAGAGGGTGATGAAGCGCTCCAAGATGGGGTTGTCCACTGTGCAGCCGTGCATCACAAAGCTGTGGTAGTCCTGGAACTGCAAGGAAACAAGCAAGCAACTGTAATACACCTAAGGGAACAGTTTGAACCTTTACTGTTGGCTATATACAATTTCTAAACGTCATGAGAATGGACTGGAGACTGAGGCAAAGAGAAGTAGACTATAAACGAAGGCAATGCAAAGATTAAAACAAAAACTAAGACCAATTTAGAATTTCCAGTGCAGAAATAACAATTAGTTTGGTTTAGAATGATATTTGAGCTTCATAAATATGATATATTCTGATAAAGTATGTAATATATTTGTAGATAAAATGAAAAACGAATGTGTGGCAAAATTTCTGTAAGTTTTTGTCTTCATCAAAAATGCTATGCATCCGTCATAATCTCCTAATAAATACACAAATAGTGTAAAATACAAAAGTAAATGTATTCAAACAAGATAATATCACTCCCGAACCCAATTTCCCCATGTTTCATTTTTCCCCCCACCATTTTCTGCCTATTTAGAAAGCTTTTGTTGAAATATATTTGGCAGGTATATATATATCCATGCAGAAACATTTACTGTTTAGATTAGGCTGAAGTATTTTGGAATAATGCTTAAAGGCAGACTTTTGATTGATATTGTGATTGTGTTGACTTTCATTTGAGAACCATAAGCCCAAATCCCTGAAAGTTCTATATTCTAGTGAAGTCCTATAGATGGTATGATATTGTAGGTTCTGAACCAATTAAACAGTGTCACATGGACTGCATTTAGTTTATTACAACCATATCATATGATTTCTTCTCTCAACCAAAAGGTCAGATTGTTTGAGGTATAAGCTAATTTAACAGCTGCCCACTTGTACCAGCACCATATCCACAAATGACGCTGAAATCTGGCACAATCATAGCTTTCCCGGAATAACTCCCAAATGTTTGCCAGACACAAATAATTACCTATAATACAAAGAAGACTTTCCAGAAGCATCACCAAGCAACAGGAATGAATAACTGGCCGCAGTTCACACAAGGAAATACTAACATATTGACCAATTTGGGCCAATTTGGGAATTAAATACTGTTATCACCACTGTATGTTATGCAAATCTTATATTTTTAGAAAGATACAAAAATACTCCCCCTTAACATGTTCTATACGGAGTAAAAGTGGTAGTAGTAGTAGGGGTAAGTAATAGGACTGTAGTAGTAGTAGGACAGGATGGAATTTCTTGAATCATATTTTTCACACAATTAATTTAAACTAATTATTATTTGTATCGTTATTGACATTTAAACATGTGCTTGAGTATCTTTGCTTCAGCATAATGTTTAAGAAAAAGAAAAGTGACCCAAAAAAATTACATGTAAATCTGGCGTTTCCCACGCTAAGAACTGACCTTTTGGTTCCAACTGTAGGCAGCAGAGGGAATTACACAAGGGAGATAAACAAACGCTAGCATCCCTCTGACATCCTAATGTAGCCACACAGTTGTAATGATCGTGATTTGAATCAGAAATGCTCAGAATGAGTCTGGTGATGATTTATGAACTTTAATAACAGTGCAGAAGATATTGGAATCATGTCATAAGATAATGATGATGTGTTTTGATGCATCAAACCAGCGTGAATTAAGCTAAATACAACTCCAGTTATGTTTTGGACAAAGGAACAATATTATACCATGGTTAAAAGTGTCTTTTAAAAATGATGATACTGTAAACTTTTGTGTGAAAACCAATCTGCGCCAACAACTTCGATCGTCAATCATTCACTCACCACATTTATAGTCAATTCATTTTTCCTTTAGACTTTTTGACATTTCAAAAGTTAAGCGTTGTGACTGTGCCGTGGTTTTCTCTCCCAAAAAACACATTTAAAACCTAAAATTGTACTAAATGTTTTAAGAAGATTTAAAATAAAATGACAGTGAATTAGTCCTAAGCCAACTTTTTGAATGTTTTCAGAAAGTCTATGGGAAAATGAATGCGCTATACAACCAAACTCAAGTGGTCTTTGTCCGTAGACCTGTCAGACCACTCTCGCCACAGTGAAAGGAACAGAAAGGTGAACAGTTGTAGGAGAAGTAGTAGTAGTTTTTGAAAATACTCACCAGGATTTTGCAGAAGGACTTGTACTCTAGAAAAGTGAGGTGTTCTGCCAGTTCACTCGAGTCCAGGTGGTCGAACAGCAGAGACATCTTCCTCTTTTTGGACACAGAAGGGACACGTTGGGTCACCTGCCTCTTCCACTTGTAGGACGGGCTGCAGACACACGTTACAGACAAATGTACACATACTAGAAACAATCAAGTTTAAAGTCACAATGGTTTCCGGCAGCTTGGAGCAGTCAGAGACGATATTCAGAGCCATTTTCAACGGCTTTTAACTGACTTAATAAAGGGGCGGTTGATAATATAAGTACTAAAAGCTCAAAAATTGTCCAAAAACATAATTAATATTTAAAGCGGCGGTAATACCATACACATGGAAAGTTTCAAATACAAAGAATGTTTCAGTTGTTCGAAGATTCCATTAGGTTTGACCTGTATGCTAATTACAAATGCTAATCATTGCGTTTCACGTCAACAAAGCCACATTTGTGTTTTAAAAAACAACTGTGCTTTTATACGATGTAATTTGTTGTTGTAAATGGGAAAATTAGGACTTTTGTAATAGTTCTGAATCCAAAATGGCCGCAAGTGGTGTATATTTGGTCCAGAAGTTTCTATTGTAACTTTACTTGGTTCTGTTCAATAAAATGTCATCTTGGAAAACAAACTGTTTTCCTGATACATATCTGCTCAAAGTCTGTTAAAAATATATATTCGAACTGTTGACAAATGTTAGAAATCGTATCAGAGCTGAGTAAAGTCTGACATATTATATAAAAGGGCTAACTTTGATGATATTGAGCTAAAGTTTGTGTAATAGTTCATCTTTGATAGAACTGCATTTCTACTGGGCACTATTTGAGGCCACAGTGCAGGGAATACAGATTAAACAAATTTTAAAGAGTTAAACAAGTGTAATTAAGGATATATCAAATCAATGTTCGTGTTTGGAATAAAACTATGGCAAAATACAAATTGTGTGAATTGTGTTCAGTGCAGATATTAAATAAAATGAGCACAATTTGTACTTATTTGTTAGATAATCACATTTATAGCACAATTGAGTGACATTTGAGGATGTTAGCAGTGTGAACGCTTACTGCTACATGCTAATAGTGTGTTGTACTTGTTTGAACACACTGATGAGTCGATATTTAGCCCTTCATCCATTTAACAAAATGTATTCAGAAAAACGCGACAATATTTGAACGAGTGAATTTGAAGCTGCACTGCAAGTTTTCTAGTGGAGGGTTTGTCTCCATGGAGATGTTATTGCTTTGCCTGGAACGTTCCACAGTATGACATTTAACTCATCTATCTAGGTTTCATTCAATTGATCAAAAATGTTTTAAGTGATAGTGATAGTGATAAGTGATAGTGCGGAATATTCCAGACCAACAGTGGAGGAAGAAGTAAAAGTAGCACATACACAAAATTCTACCAGTTAAACAAATGTAATGGGATAGATTGTATATCTAGTAGAAGTAAAAAGTATCCGTAGTAAAAGTGACCTTGACAGGTTGGACTTCTCTTGAACTAAAATGGATTTAAGATAAATATATTTCTAATGTTAATGCTAATTTTTTAGGTTTATAATTTGACTTCCTGGGTATAATTGATGAGCAACCATTGGGCCAAAACTCATCTAATGTAAAACAAAAAAATGTATGTGACAAATAAACAAATAAATTAGAGCATGTTTATTATGATGATTTCATGTTTAGAGGGTCAAAAATGTTGTTTCTTTTGTGTAATTTATGCTTTAACTTTGGATTTAATGAGTGTCCCTAGTGTGATGTCACTTCCTGTCCTTTTCTACACATTTTTCCACTTTCCTCCACAAACAGTTACTTGATTGGTGTAAAACGAATATTTTTAATAGGTATAAATACACCAAATTAAGTCCAAATGAGAAAATCGTAAAAACCTGTCATACACCCTTTAAGTAAACCACAGATACCCAAACATTTAACTTCAGTACAGTACTTTTATTTTGTCCTTTGTTACTTCTCACCACTGCAGAACAAGCGCTGCATCTCCATGGCAACAAGAAGGTGTCAAACCCTCTCCTAGAAAAGTTACATGATGCTTACACGGGCTCAACCTTTTCAAATCAGAATGGAGTCTGTTGAAAAGCTCTTTTGTCTCGGATACAACGGCGCACAAAGGCCATGATATTGTCGCGGTTGTACATAGGACTCACACACTGTCTATGTCGATGAGTTTGCTGTGGCTCTCCTCTCCCTCCGTGCTGAGCAGCTCCTTGAACTCTTTCATCTGCTCGGCCAGCTCCGGGCTCAGATTGAACTCTGCGGGGAACTCCGAGATCCAATACCTGCCCCGACGACGACGGCAGGACCAGAGACCAGAGGGGACAAAGTGGGAGACGGCAGAGGGAGGTCAGACCGGGCGGGTTTTCTGCCCGAGGACAGCTTGAAATATGTTTTGTTGAACGCCCTATGTGTGTCGGATGCTTCTCGGAGGTTCTTGCTGTAGTTTGCCAAAAGTGAGCGAGTATTTACAACTTGAAGGAAGTAGCAGTGATCAAACCCGCCAAACCCGAAGGTCGATCGTTTGATTCCAGCTCCAACCATCGCATGTCGTTCACTGCGTTTACGTGCACAGAGAGCTCGGAGTGCGCTCAACAACCAAACTGAACTCGTCTTTGCCTCCAAAACGTGTAAGACCACTTGTAAAGGTCAATTTAGTGCGTTTACATTGTGTTATAAGGTTACGCTTTTATTTTGGTAATTTCCTGTGTGACCGGAAGTAACAGTGAAACGGTCATCTACTTGGCAGTCGATGAAAAGACGTAAAGTAAAGTAAGCTATGGATAATGGTGAAAAAATAGAAGAAGAAAAAACGCAGTGAAAGTTATTAAAACACAAAGATCTAGCAACAGTCGACAGGGGAACACGTTTTGTAATATGAATGAATGTATTGTTGAGCAATTTGTATGGGAAAACAGTTACGTAACAGTTATGTAATGAGCTAGCAACACGGTGATTACAAGGACAAAACAGTAATTATTCTTTTTCTGTTCTTGCCAAGCTCTTGCGTTGGTTGAATGACACAAAATGGAAACAATGAAAAATCATTTAACCATCAGTTCTGGCGTTCTCAATTCAACTGGATGCAACACTCTAGATGTAATCGGAGTTCTTAGGTTTACATGCATTGTACTAGGCCACATCCCGCCGCGCATGCAAACACAGTGAGTTTGGGGCCACATTTGGACAACTTGTAGTCCTGACTTTTTTATCAGAACAATACCAAATGTGTCTAAGGTGTTTTATTTAGTGATTAGGCCTTAGTTATTTTATTACTTGGTTTAAGGATCCGCCGCACTTAGATTATTGATTTATATCCGTAAACTAAGTAATAAAATAACTGCGGCCTTAAGAAGGTTCTGTAGGAATATGAAGAGAAGCTGTGAGTTTTACTTGAGAAGGTGGACAATTCTGGTGCGGCGTTGAGCAGAGCAGCTCTCCTCTTGAGACCTGAACCAACAGTCAAGGGCGCTGTACACAGTGTCTCACATCTTTTCTTTTCCCCACAGCAGAATAAACATGCCTCCATTAGGTACACACTCTCTGTTCAAATGTCCTCTGTTCATCAATATAGCAAATAGCATTCAAAATACCGATTTGAATACGGTAATGATGTATATTTTACGGATAGGCTTCTATTTGTGACATATTACTATTTTGTCACTGTTTCGCGTCAAAACCCCTTCACCAGGATATTGAGCTGAAGCATCTACGTGTTCTCTTAGTCCATTAAAACCAACACTGTCTGTCCAAAAACAAGTCGCAACAGAATCATTTGCTTTGCAGCCAAAGCTTGAGGAATGTTTGACAACCGGAAAGAAAGAAAATGAAATACACTTGGTCAAAATCTCAATAATCATGAATAACCATCTTGTTATGATCTGGCCCTTCTCAAACACACTGACAACTCATCAATGACCATGGGATTCGTCTTTCCACATGATTGTTTCAGAAATGAGAAGCCGCTCACTGCATCACTCATGCAGCAGTTATTCAGGAGGAGCCTTGTACCTGCTGTATTTGCTTAGTTAAATCCAGGAACCAACTTTTTTTTTGGACAGGCAGTGTATTTGAAACCCTTTTTTAAAGAATAACATTTAGGTTAATTAATCATTTGTTTGTAGCGGTCCAAATGTAAAACCCATTTCCCTAATGCTTTCAGAGCATCCTAATTATTCATTGTGATAAGTTTATATGCGTTTTTCACAACTTTCAGAGAGGCCAGAGCAAAGTTTTCCATCCCAGTAAAGCAATTAAACATTACCATGCTTTCCAGAGAATAAAACACACGCAGCGGTCTCATTTTCACCCCAAGTAAAGCTTTTACAATTGATCTGCTCCAGTGCTAAACAGATTACATGGAAAAAAAGGTGGACTTCCTCTAGATTTTCTACTTCACTGCTCTCTTTTCTGAATACTTTCCAAAAGGATACTTGAGCACCAGCTTGTTGGCCAAGTCCGTGGAGGGTATATACCAAGGATGCATCATGATAAACATCCTCACCAGGGACGCATCCTTCAACGCGCCCTTTTCATCTGCAACAGGGAAACAGTCAATCACAATAACGCTTGGCTCTACATTCCACCCAACACCTGCTCCAACCCCCCGCGCTAATCTGCTCTGAACAAAGGCTCCAAGGTCAGCGCGTAAATGAAGACGGTCTTAATCACAATGAATGTCGGAATGCTAATCATAGGCTTACCGAAGGCTTGGACGCACGCTTCGACCAGCTCGTCCACCGTGGCCGACTGCTCTGACAGAATGGACTCCATGGCGGTGGCTGGGGCCGCTCGGTGTGTCGGTTTATATATTGCAGACGGACGCGGTCTAAAATAGCAAAGAAAACTAATTAAGGATGAAAAGTGGGCTGTTTTGAATAGTCGTGAGGTCGGTCGAACCCAGCGTCACAGAGAAGGGAGCCGAACGTGAAGCCGCCCCGATTTAATTTGATCTGCTGTCGATCACTGTCAAGATGATGGGGGAAAGTCCAATTAAAATGCAGAGAAAAGTTTACGACAAAGTTTGAATTCTTTGTCAATAACGGCAACTCTCAGTTTACAGCGCTTCGGTGTTTCGTCTACCAATCAAGAGGCGTCCATTAGTCTATGAAGAGAGCTGGTTTTATAGTGCATTTCAGGCCACTGGGATTGTTCTAACCGACAACTTGGAAAAATGCCTCTCAATCCTCTTCGAACAGCTCAATAATACTGAAACGTTCAACCATCAGAGGGATTTAGAAAGGCGTTTAATAGTTCTCCTTTAAAGTGGACAATATAACGTTACGTAAGATGTTAGAGGTATTATACAATCTAATCCAACTTTATTTCTATAGCACATTTTATCAACACAAAGTCTCCAAAGTGCTGAGTCCAAAACAAGAACAAGTAAAATATGTTAAAAAAGAAAAAATACATAAAAAAAATAAATAAATATGTACAAACCCAGTAAAAACAAATACAAAAAAAACAACACAAAATATATATAATCAAATGAAAACTAATTAAAAACAACATAAAATATAAAATAATAAAAGACAGCCAGAGGACCATATTAAAATAAGGTTTAGTCTACGGATTAGCACCTTTTTATTTATTTTTTTACAAATAGAACATTAATAGTATATATAACAGTCTGTAAGCCAATTATTTACAATGAACAAAAAAGGAGAATACAAGACATACAGTAATTTGGCTAAATGAAGCACAGCCACTGGATCCAGAGGTTTGATTTGGTTGGAGATGTATGAGAAGAATCACAATTGTAATGTTCTTTCCTTTTATTTAGTCACACACTGAATTGTCTATAGGAAGGGCTGCACAATATATCGTAATCCATTTGAAATAGCACATGTCAAATAGCAAAAGCTGCAATTATTTAGACATTCACTAGCAAGGACCACGCCACAACAATGAAATACGAAAGAATGTTTATTGATAAGTCATGATGGGTCGATGAGAGATCGATGAGATGAGAGAGCTCGATGAGATGAGAGAGAGAGAGAGCTCGATGAGATGAGAGAGAGAGAGATATTGAGAGAGCGAGAGAGAGAGATATCGAGAGAGAGAGATCGAGAGAGCGAGAGAGCTATCGAGAGAGAGAGAGATCGAGAGAGATAGAGAGAGATAGAGAGAGATATCGAGAGAGCGAGAGATAGAGAGAGCGATAGAGCGATATCGAGAGAGAGAGCGATAAAGCAAGAGAGAGAGAGAGAGCGAGAGCGAGAGAGAGATCGATGAGATGGCTGGGTAGAGACTCAGGATGGGGGCTCTGTCTCGGGTAATCAGCCCAGCCGATTCAGAACCCCAAAATGATTTAAATGAAGGAAGTTGATCTGGATCTTGACGTAAGCCTGGCTGAAAATAATGTTACGAGTGGCACGGGGGAAGAGGAGCTGGATAGCCAAGCACTCTGAAGAGTAGCTGGATGAAATCGAAAGCAGTCCGTCCGTTACTGAGACGAGGGTTAATTCTGGTACATTTGAAGAGTGTTTTAGCGTTTGTGGTCGTCGACGGAAGCAGATGGAGAATAAGATGCAAGAGTGATAGGATTGAACGGACAGTCGATAGAACTGGATTTATGGTGGAGTCTCCTTGCTCCGGAGTGGAGAGCGAAATGTTTGCATGGATTTAGGAGTTAACGAGTTGCGGGTAGCAAGGAAGTCAATATGAGCGATGAATGAGGGAACTTAATTGAGATGAATGAGATTGAGAATGAGAGGAATGAAAGATATGAGGGTAGTAGTATTAAGGAGTAGGAATTGAAGCGATCGTAGAGCGTCGGATTTGGGACGGTGAATCGAGAGTAGGAGTTGGTCAATTACGGTGACTTGAGTATGAGCAATGCAAGAGACGGATTGATAGAGGGGAATAGATTGAGTATTATGAGTTGCGCATAGTAAGATATCCCTTATTGATCTACTAGAGAGATGTTGAATAAGCCTTCCGACTGATCAAACCCCCAAAATGTCCAGAACGATAGTGGGGTATAATTCTGGCATAATGTGAATGCCTGGTAGAGGAGACTAAGCGCCTGAGGACCGTGTAGTACGCACTGCAGCTGGAATGGGTTGGAAGGGGCCGGAGCGCTCCGAGCGGTCTCCAATGCGCCAACCGATGTGCGGTGGATAAGGTGCATGTTGAGAGATGTTTCTTCTGAAAAGGAGGAGGGAATGTGAGATGGATGAGCATCCCGGTGCCCGGTGACTGTTCCGGAGAGAGACTGCTTCCCGGTGCCCGATGAGACCCTGGTGAGGACGCAGGAAAGCTTGAGTGGGATGTGGGATGAATGGGGAAGGGGTCGAATGGTTTGGATGAATGGGGAAGGGGAGGGGGGGGGGGAATAGAGCGGGATGAGTGATTAAGGGAGGGATGAATGAAGAGTTGGAAGATCGAGTGGAGAACGGACTCTGTGCGAGCAGAGGGTCGAAGGAGAGACTGTTGAGAACCAGAGGGGCGTATCCCGGTGGCTCTGTGGTAGACTTCCCTGTGCCCGGTGGCTCAGAGAGAGGTTCTGGGAAATGAATACATGGATTGGGGCGAGCATGAGGACGCTGCCGCGGGTCGGGGCGAGCGCGTGGGCGCGGCTGCTGATGAGATTCGTGCTTGGAGTGAACATGTTGCCGGTGGGGCTCTTAGCGAGCGTGGCTGCTTTAGGGCGAGCGTGGCTGCTCTGGGGCGAGCGTGGCTGCTCTGGGGCGAGCGTGGCTGCGAACGTGGCTGCTCTGGGGCGAGCGTGGCTGCGAGCGTGGATGCTCTGGGGCGAGCGTGGCTGCGAGCGTGGATGCTCTGGGGCGAGCGTGGCGGCGAGCGTGGATGCTCTGGGGCGAGCGTGGCGGCGAGCGTGGATGCTCTGGGGCGAGCGTGGCGGCGAGCGTGGATGCTCTGGGGCGAGCGTGGCGGCGAGCGTGGATGCTCTGGGGCGAGCGTGGATGCTCTGGGGCGAGCGTGGATGCTCTGGGGCGAGCGTGGATGCTCTGGGGCGAGCGTGGATGCTCTGGGGCGAGCGTGGATGCTCTGGGGCGTAGTAGTAGTAGCTTGGAGCTGTAACTGAGCTATTGAGCTGTAGCTGTAAGTTGAGCTATTGAGCTATAGCTGTGAGCTGAGCTATTGAGTTATTGAGCTGTGAGCTGAGCTATTGAGCTGTGAGTTGAGCTATTGAGCTGTGAGTTGAGCTATTGAGCTGTGAGTTGAGCTATTGAGCTGTGAGTTGAGCTATTGAGCTGTGAGTTGAGCTATTGAGCTGTGAGTTGAGCTATTGAGCTGTGAGTTGAGCAATTGAGCTGTGAGTTGAGCAATTGAGCTGTGAGTTGAGAAATTGAGCTGTGAGTTGAGCAATTGAGCTGTGAGTTGAGCAATTGAGCTGTGAGTTGAGCTATTGAGCTGTGAGTTGAGCTATTGAGCTGTGAGTTGAGCTATTGAGCTGTGAGTTGAGCTATTGAGCTGTGAGTTGAGCTATTGAGCTGTGAGTTGAGCTATTGAGCTGTGAGTTGAGCTATTGAGCTGTGAGTTGAGCTATTGAGCTGTGAGTTGAGCTATTGAGCTGTGAGTTGAGCTATTGAGCTGTGAGTTGAGCTATTGAGCTGTGAGTTGAGCTATTGAGCTGTGAGTTGAGCTATTGAGCTGTGAGTTGAGCTATTGAGCTGTGAGCTGAGCTATTGAGCTGTGAGCTGAGCTATTGAGCTGTGAGCTGAGCTATTGAGCTGTGAGCTGAGCTATTGAGCTGTGAGTTGAGCTATTGAGCTGTGAGCTGAGCTATTGAGCTGTGAGCTGAGCTATTGAGCTGTGAGCTGAGCTATTGAGCTGTGAGCTGAGCTATTGAGCTGTGAGTTGAGCTATTGAGCTGTGAGTTGAGCTATTGAGCTGTGAGTTGAGCTATTGAGCTGTGAGTTGAGCTATTGAGCTGTGAGTTGAGCTATTGAGCTGTGAGCTGAGCTATTGAGCTGTGAGCTGAGCTATTGAGCTGTGAGCTGAGCTATTGAGCATGGTAAGATGAGGTAGCATGAAAAGCCAGAGCCGGGGATTTTTGTTTTTGTTTTTTTTACTTAAGGTAATATGCGAAGGAGAAGATGAGAACCTGCTGGAATGCTAGAAACAGAATCTTTGAAGATGCCTGTGGCTAACGTGTGGCGGTGAAGCCAGACAGCTGAATGTGACATGAAAGTAATTTAGTGGAAGCATGAATTGTGAGCCTATGAGGTGTGAAGGTTGCATGAGAAAAGAAAAGGAAGCTTGAGAGTTCACGTGAGAAGAGTAGGAACGATGAACAGCATGAACGGAGGGCGAAAAAAAGATTAGCTTAAGCCAGAATGATAGTGGATGGTAAAGAGCCAGCGCAGAGAAGATGGTGCGTTGATGGTACATGCAGTAAAATGTAGGTACAGAGGAGGGATAGAGGAAAGCATGTTGAGGGGGTCGAGTGCAGCTGCAGCAAAGGTGATGAGAATTGATGAAAGATTGAGAAAAGAGGGAGCGTTTGAACTCAACATTGTTAAGACAAGCTGGGACATTGCAGAGTCCCTATGAACGTTGTTTAATCTGCTTTAAATTGAGTTGTACAACCTGGCTCCCGCCACCAGGGGGAGCTGAAAGGTCGCGCTGCGGCCCGTGGAGTAATGGTGACGTCATCGACTGCGCGCCTCCGGACGGACGTGGAACCAGGAAGTGAGGCTGACGAAAAACATGGATATTTATTGACGTAGCGTCTGAAAGAAATGTCCACCGGCTTTGGCCCGGTGCGCCCGCTGCGGTACGGCCTCTGGTGTCCATCTGAGTGGAGACGCGCGCCTGGGCGCAGCACACGGAGCGACGCACGGAGCGCGCCGGCCGGCGCGGGAGCCGTGCCCCGCTCCGGAAGCTCGGATAGCGCCCGGTTAAAATGAGGGTCAGAGAGCGAGAAAGAGCGCGTGGGTCCAGGCCGTTGCTGTGGAGTGGAGGTCGGTGTTCTGTGTGGACGCCCGGAGGTGACATGGAGTGTCCCGTAGGTGGGGTCCGTGAGAGACGCAGGTGCGGAGGAGCTGATGGTGTTTGGAGCTGTGGAATCGCGCTGGGTGAGTCCTCGGGGAACTGACCGACTGAATGTTTCGGACTGAATTGCTCAGATTGGGAACGGATCAGAATCTGAGGAAATGGCTCATGGTTGGTTTGAATGAACGCGCTGTACTGAGTGTCTCTCTGTCGAGAGAGCAGAGACAACGAGAGATGCTGGGATTGGCCTTTGCATATATAGGCCTGCTGGGTAATAAGAGGCGTGGTTAAAGAGAGGAGGTGTGGTTGCTGGGGAGGTAAGAGGTTGAGGCGTGGTCCTGCTCCCGAATCTAAGTTAGCGATTACATCTCCAACTACACATACAGAATGTCCTCTGCAAAGGATGAAATATTCTGTCTTTTATAGAAACATTTTGTTGTACTTGCTGTGTAGACATCTGCAAACATGTTCTGAAATGTTGCAATACAGGTTTGCTACGTGCAAAATGAACAGAATACTCCTTTTTAAAACAAATATCGCAAATATAGCTTGGTCAGATGCATGCAGTAAATATTATTAAGCAAATCTACAGTATATTTGACCTTTGGCTGGTTAATTTGCTTCAATTTGAACCCGTCAAGAAAGGATTTTGAAGCCATATCATCCATAAGAACGCTCTTGTGTATTTCTTTAATGACGTTTCCAGACGACAACCCACACAGAGCTGTTACTGGTGTGCTAAACGCTGCACAATCGGGTGGCAGCTAGTGAAAGGTTTGCGCGTTATTTATTGTGGGCTGACACAGTGACGGCGCGAGGTGGGAGGACGCTCGCAATTACAGGCTTCTCGGGCATTCTGAGACACATTCAGGGGAAAAGAAGAGCGGCCGGATAAAGGAGAAGGTTCACGGAGAGATAAGATAAGATAATCCTTTATTGTCCACACATGGGGAAATTTCATTGATACAACGCAGTAGATACAGAGGAAAAGGACAGATCACAGAATATAGGAAGTTTAAAAAACACTCTCAATAGAAGAACTCTTATAAACAAAAACTCCTATAGACAAAACCTCCCATTTCCCAACGAGAAGAGCAGACAAGCCAGTCTGAGCTGCTGTGGTCATTTGCTCTGTGGAAATGTGAAGATGGTTTGTTTATACTTTTCCATTTTTTTTTAGCAAATGTCCAAAAATGTTACGGTAATAATTAAAGAGATATAAAGAGGGTAACTTCTCAAACATAAGTTCCAATCAGAGCCACTGTAGATGTTTGAGTGGGTTTGGACAAGCGCACATGCTCTGAACTATATTTTATATGATTACGGTAAGTTTTATACTTGAATAGAGCAATAATTTAAATACTGATTATACATTTGATTCATTGTATACTAATTGCAAGTTTTTAATAATTAAAACTTTAAACTTATATTGTCTATTATTATCATTATTTATTTATTTTAAACTTTAAACTTATATTGTCTATTATTATCATTATTTATTTATTTTAAAAAGTGTTATTATATTTTTCTATGTGTGTATTTGTTTGCGTCTGTCTAATTTCAACCAACCATTAAGTATTTATTTATTTATACATTTTTTTACTATAGATTTTGATTCAAACCACTTAAATTTCTTCTCAAACAGTCCCGATTATTATTTTTTTGTTCTTACGGTTACATTGTGACCTAAATTATCATGATTATCGACTAACCGATAATTGTCACATCCCTAATTGTAAGAGTTATACCACTGAGTTATTGTTATACTTTCGAGGGGGGAGGGGCTGTTCTGGAATTTAATAAAAAATGAATGAATAAATCCAAGGAATGTATTTTCTGTGTTTTATTTGATGAAATAACTATTTGCAGCAAAGAGAGGGAAGACTTAAGTCCATCAGGTGCAGAGTTACAAAAGGAGCTGTGCTGATAACAGTTTTTATTCATAGGTTTATACATAAGAAGTCACAAAGCTTCAGTCATTTCCCATCACAGGGGCACCACATGTGCTTAGGGCCACCACATGTGCTTAGAGCCACCACATGTGCTTAGGGCCACCACATGTGCTTAGGGCCACCACATGTGCTTAGAGCCACCACATGTGCTTAGGGCCACCACATGTGCTTAGAGCCACCACATGTGCTTAGAGCCACCACATGTGCTTAGGGCCACCACATGTGCTTAGAGCCACCACATGTGCTTAGAGCCACCACATGTGCTTAGGGCCACCACATGTGCTTAGGGCCACCACATGTGCTTAAGGCCACCACATGTGCTTAGGGCCACCACATGTGCTTAGGGCCACCACATGTGCTTAAGGCCACCACATGTGCTTAGGGCCACCACATGTGCTTAGGGCCACCACATGTGCTTAAGGCCACCACATGTGCTTAGGGCCACCACATGTGCTTAGAGCCACCACATGTGCTTAGAGCCACCACATGTGCTTAACCACATGCTTAGGGCCACCACATGTGCTTAGGGCCACCACATGTGCTTAGGGCCACCACATGTGCTTAGGGCCACCACATGCTTAGGGCCACCACATGTGCTTAGGGCCACCACATGTGCTTAGGGCCACCACATGCTTAGGGCCACCACATGTACTTAGGGCCACCACATGCTTAGGGCCACCACATGTGCTAAGGGCCACCACATGTGCTTAGGGCCACCAAATGTCTAACAGCGGCCCTGGCCAAATCGATCAATGCCAGGACAATATTTTAAACCTAAAAATAAACAGCAAAAAAACGTTTAAAACATGTGTGATATTGACCAATAATAAAGAAAATATCTATAAAAATGTAATGTTCCAGAGAATGGTGTTAAAATGAAAAGTATGTCCATGGAGACGAGCAGGTAATGCCATCAGGCCAAATTACAGGTCATATCTGTGGAGAGGCGAGCCCGCTCACAGTCTGAGTGGTTTGGACATTTGACTATTTTTGGTTTAAATGGCACTGACTTAAGGTCTATCTTGTGTATGTTCATAAAATCTATATGTAAAGCAGTTTTTTATGTTGTTCTTGAAATTAAATAATCAAATCAAATTAAAAAAAATCAGGTTGATCAATATGAGGAGAAAAGTGATATATTTCAGACCTACATTGAATCACTACATTTCTTAGGCTTTTTACAGTTGAAACAGAGATACATTTTGTACTTTGGGGAAACAAGTAGATCTGCAGATACAGACGGATGGAGACTGGTGACCTTTGCTGAATATAGGCCAATTCTCTCATATCCAACCCGGAATTACCATAATGAGCAGTTTGAAATCTTCATAAGAAGTAGCACTATTCTGAAATGGCCTTGACGGTATCCAGGCTCCACAACAGCAGCTATTACAGCCGAGAAAGCCCCCTAAATGGACTTCTCTGAAAAGCAAAAATAAAAAAAACAGCTCTTCTATTCACTTCTGCATTTGTGCATCTGGTTGTGTTTGGAACATTCCGTACTTAAGCTAAATGAGGATATCAAGAGATGCACAGCAAAATCATGTGACGGTGGTCAAATGACAAGAAATCTGTTTCAGACACGAGATGTTCTTATAAAATATGCAGGATATACTTTTTTGGGCACGCTGACTGACAAAAGCCAGCTGGAGCCCCATCCCTACATCAAGTATTAGCGGAGTACACATTTTTAACCTGATTTTCCTCTAATTCTCTGTCACTCTCGGTCATCTCTAGAAGTATTCTGCCCCCCACACAACACCTTTAACACACTGGTACAACAAAGACTGGGCTACACATACATCCACGCACTAATCAACTTTCATTTCGTGACTACAACAAACTGAAATATACTGTAATAGACTCATGGACTCTACCTCAAGCTTCTTACATTTTGTTAATATTGTATATGCACTGTATCAGGGGTCGCTAATGAACTTTCACCCACGTCCAGTTTGAGAAAAGGTCGACAAGCCGAGGTCCAGAACTTCACGCCGCGTCTCCCACTTTGCCACTTTTATATTATAATATTTATATCTCGTTCTTCGTGAATGAGGGGCTCACACTGTTAATGCCAAAGTTTCGTGTCAGAGGTTCAGGTCCAGATTTAGAAACACTGAGTACGCATGTAAATGTTGTAAGTATCCCATTGTTAGTCACCCCTTCCCATCCTTCACAACACTGCTTTCTCCTGTGTGTTTTCATCTGTCCCATCTCCATTCCTGAGCCAAACAATAAGATCGTCTGTCATTAGTCCAATACCCAAATGATTTCTTTGTAGTGTATAACTCATAGATGCTGCACAGTGGGTTTGGATCTGGATGACGGAGTGTGCACTGCGGAAAGACTCTAGGCGCAGTCATTCAATCATGTTTGAATTATAGATTATAAACTCCCCACACATTTAAAACTGCAGACTGACATGAGCACCTTTATTAGGTGTTTGAAACTGTGGCTGAAATCAGGACAGAACTGTGCACATGGTGATGTATAAAATGAAATGTATTGTTTTAATTCATAAAGCCTCCAATGGACAGGTGTTGAAAATTAGCTTATTTTGCTATAACACTTAAAACACTGCATCTGGTTCGTCCAATGTCATTAAATAAATAAATAAATTAGATAAAGGCTGAATTTTGTAGTCTATTCTAATTCTATATGGTGTATTTTTTGTGTTTTTCTACGTATATAAAGTGATCATTGGGATTATAACATCAAATTCAAGGTAAAACAATAGTAATTCTACCACCAGACAAGTTACAAAAGCAAAATAAATTAGCCAGGTTGATAAAAATAAGGAATGTGTGAAATTGCCTTGTATTGAATGTATTATGAACTATTGAAATTAGTCAGAAGTCCAAACTGCTCAATTAAAAATGTGTGGTTTTCAGATTCTATAGAATGTGGTGATGTCATACTTCAAGATGGGGCCAAGAGTCTGACAACATTGTACTTTTCAAATTTTTAAAACTCTTCATTTTACAATATTCATTTGATCTGAAAACCATCAAGAGTGAATAGTCAAGATATTCAGTTCTGATACCGATATTTGAATTCAATAATACACGTTAAGTAACTGTTATTCCCTCCACATCATTTTGGAACTGCGTGTAATAAACCGTCTTAACTTTTGACTGACATCATTGGCCCAATTTTGCAGAGTACTAGTGACCGTTCTATTTTGGTCCTGATTGGCAGCCGGTTCCTCCTGGTTCTCAAGAGTTCAGATTGGTTTTGAGAGGGCAGAGAAGAGATGCTGGAGCTGCGATGCAATTGGTCGTTGCCAGGCGACCGTGGCCCGGGTGCATTGATCAGGTAGATTAGGGGGTGGGATGCAGAGGGACAGACAGGATTAAGGAAGGTGCTCGCTCAATACGTGTGTGCAGCCCTCCAAATGTCACATCGTCTGGACGGGCGTTCCAGATGACCGATCAACTCAACCGGTATTTAACTATACTAAAGGTGCACTATGGAACTTTTCTGGAGGAAGATATAGATATTATTAGTTAATTTAGAATGTTCCACGGTATCAATTGCCCCAGAAACAAGTCAGGCCAAGTTACAGGTCAGGTCTCATTTATAAAGCGAACAACTTTGGGTCCAAACGTGACGTGCGTGATTTTCCACGTTAAGTTTGACATTTGGCAAACCTTAAAGGCAATTTAAGTAAAGTATTGACGAGCTCTGTAAGTCCGCTGAAGGGATGAGACATGCAGTTTGAGCTTTGAAGACAGAATGTGTGCGATCACAGATGTGTACAAAAGTTTACAAAACATACCATGTTTTTGATTCAAATGAATCCTTATAACTGGGTAAACGGCTTAAAAAGTGGTTGAGCATAATTAAGGCCCGAGTCCATTGACTTCCTGTCCAAAGCTGTCAAGAGTTGACAGGACCTGCCTCTGCATAGTGACATTTCATCATTAACAAGCAAGAGATCGAGATTCCCAGCTACACTGCCCTAGGAGCAACTATGGGGGAAGTATGGCAGCTTGAGCACTATCCTCTAATGTTTTATTTCACTTTAATCTGTTCATTACCATTCACTTCTTCCACTTCAGTTTCAGTCGCTGTCAACCTGTGGCTCCAGATGCTCCTTGACTGCCTGAAGAAGCGGCCTCAACTCCATATGGACGGTTCTTCATCTGCCTCGAAGAGTTGGTTCTCCTCCCGAGTGGGTCCAGCTCCATCTGCAAGTTTAAGCACGTCCACCTGTTCCTCCGAGGGAGCCGGATCTCTCCTTCATTGTGGAACTCCAAAGAGGTTTTGAAGATTTTCCTTGCCGAGAAGGACGGATGCTGGGACATTTGTCTTGTCTTATGAACAATGTTAAATCTGTTCTCACTGACACCGTTCAAGGCAGCCGCAGTTGTGGTTTTGGGTGTTACAAATATTTTGGGCATAAAAAAAATAAAAATAATTCAATTTTCATTTATTGGACCACTGGTTTTAACATATAACGTTTTTGAACCCTGTGTCTATAAAACTAAATGTTTAAAGGTATTGAGATATGGAGAGGATATGGACATAACACAATAACATTATAACATGGTTAAAAGAGTATAAAAGTCAAATAACACAATATGTCTCTTTTAATATATAATAATATTGCAAAAACTCAAGACGTTTCAATATCAAAATGAGTGGATTGATTGTAGATTTATGACTATATGTACCGGTACGTCTTTTTAAAAAAATAGAATCATAGTATATAAATTATACGTGCTCTACAGTTGAGTCACACACAAGGTGCAATAAATCACATCTTATAGTGGATTTAGCACGTCTCCTTAAGATCCACATAATTCCTTTTCCCTCAATGTTCAATACTCATATATATGTAGACATAATTAAATATCTGACCGTGGGCATTCCAGTAACTACTCCACTCAATATGCCCTCAGCTCATAATCTATCTCTGTCCACTAGAATTTCATTAGTCCTGGCATTTGAAGCAGAGTTTAGATTCTTGGCCCGAGCTAGTCCCAACTTTGGCTAATAAGAAAGTGGCCAAATATGTGAAGAAAGGAGCGAGGGAGAGTCAGAGAGTGTAATGTGGGCCATGCAGCAGCAGAGGGGACCAGCACAGACATACAGTGCGCTGGTAAAGCACAAACACATGGAGCCCTGTGCCTGTTCTGCCAATGAAACTCAGGGAACTAATAAAGTCACTTAACTGAACACAACAGACATGCAGGAACATGCCCGTTTAAACTCAAATATGACGTGAGTAAAAGGACACAGTGGATCAACTTAATAAAATAAGACACAACAGGACAAAGAGAGAACAGAATTGTGTAAAATTAAAGTAGTTTGCTTTTAAATTGCAAAATTAGAACAGTACATGCTAAAACACAACACACACACTAGCAGCGAAAAATATGTTGCATTTTCAAGGTTTCCCTCTGTGCACCAGACAACAGATGGAAACTGGCTTCCTGGGTAAGTCTGGCATACTATGCATTTACTGTTAGTCAAAATGTGCTTTCCGTTCATAAATAAAAATTAAAAAAAGGGAGGAAAAGCATTGATTTCGATGTTTAGTCCAACTTTAACCAAGTATAATACAGGACGAGCTGGTCTGAAAAGAGAGTTATGCAAGGAAAAATGACACATATTTGAATTCTAAATGTTTAAATACAAAAACAGCTGATTAAGTTTCTGAGATATAAACAATTCTTTTATAGGTCAATTTAGGGTCCCAAGGAAGCTTAGAATCCATCGCAAACGGCCCTAAATGATGTCAATCGGTTTGTGCTTTGTTTGTGCTTTAAAGACTTTGTGTGTACATTTATGGACATTTAAGGACTCTCGAAATGTAATTATAAATGCTAAATAAATAGCAGAGACCTGTCGGATTTTAATCACTCAATCAATCATTCAGTTTTTAAATATTTGATATGGACCTATTTGAGTCTGAAAAAAGCTTGATTGAGTGATTGACAAATGAGAACAGAGTTTGTTGACAGCAGATTGAATTAAATTATGAATGAATGCGTTTCTCTAAAAGTAGTCGACAATATAAAGACTGCAACGTGACAGTAGAATGAATGTGCTGAAAAACACTTTATCATGAGACTAGTGACCAACTCGGGGCAAAGAACTTTTCAAAGTGACACCCGAAGCCAAAAGGTTTGCAAAATCTGCAATAAAACATATGTTTTTGTGTATTAAAAGTGATAACATTAATATGATAAGATCCCCTCTACAATATTTTAATTGCTAATATAAAAAATGTATAATACTATTTAAAAAAACAACAACAAGGAAAACGTCATTATTTCCTACAATGTTTCGATTGACTTAGAAAGCTACTCTTATCTCATGCCCAACACCAGTATTGTCACAGGAAGTCGAATTAAAGCCTGCTGCATGATGGGACAGATAAGTCCTCTGTCGGGCCAAGTGACAGGGCCTATTTAGAGACGACAGGAAAACCCACATTTCCTCCTTTCCCTGGACACTGTGAATGCACCGCGGCGGGCACTGTCTGCTCAACAAGATTAGGACTTGTGGTCACGAGAAGAGACACTTCACTCAAAGATAAAGAGATACTGTATTTCGAGGTATTTTGGTTTTTTACAATTGCGCAAAGGCATTTTTTAAAATCTAATAGTAGGCAAAGTGTTGTTATTGAAAGAATCGCACTAAATTTGCTAAACGCGTCAAAGCGTCGCTACAATAAAAGAACTACAGAAAGGAATTTAAACACTTAAGGAAATGAAGACATACCAAAAAAGTCAGAGATAATATTTTTTGCTTAAATTTGCAAATTTTTGTAATGAAATTGAAATTCCTGGATTCAATTTAAAATTTTCCAGGAGAATTCACATGTGAGAAAAGACTGAAATATAAACTACTGAACTAGAAAACCATGTATTCACGACACAAGATTTACTCAGTGTTGGCAAGTTTTATACAAAATATACTTTTTCTGATGGCGGCCACAGAAACTGCAACATTAAGGTGATTGAGAGATTAAGATTTAAAAGATTACAATTTCCCACACTAGTGCCTGTAATACTATGTAGGTACTATGCAGAGAAAAAGGGGGAAATGAAACCTATTGCATTGAATATGAATGAGAAAAGTGACACAAAAGTCACGTGTTACAGTATGTAGGAGAAAGAACACAAAAGTCACGTGTTAGAGTTTGTAGGAGAAAGAACACAAAAGTCACGTGTTAAGAGTTTGTAGGAGAAAGAACACAAAAGCCACATGTTAGAGTATGTAGGAGAAAGAACACAAAAGTCACGTGTTAAGAGTTTGTAGGAGAAAGAACACAAAAGTCACGTGTTAGAGTATGTAGGAGAAAGAACACAGAAGTCACGTGTTAAGAGTATGTAGGAGAAAGAACACAAAAGTCACGTGTTAAGAGTTTGTAGGAGAAAGAACACAAAAGTCACGTGTTAGAGTATGTAGGAGAAAGAACACAGAAGTCACGTGTTAGAGTTTGTAGGAGAAAGAACACAAAAGTCACGTGTTAGAGTATGTAGGAGAAAGAACACAAAAGTCACGTGTTAGAGTTTGTAGGAGAAAGAACACAAAAGTCACGTGTTAGAGTTTGTAGGAGAAAGAACACAAAAGTCACGTGTTAGAGTATGTAGGAGAAAGAACACAAAAGTCACGTGTTAGAGTTTGTAGGAGAAAGAACACAAAAGTCACGTGTTAGAGTTTGTAGGAGAAAGAACACAAAAGTCACGTGTTAGAGTATGTAGGAGAAAGAACACAGAAGTCACGTGTTAAGAGTATGTAGGAGAAAGAACACAAAAGTCACGTGTTAAGAGTTTGTAGGAGAAAGAACACAAAAGTCACGTGTTAGAGTATGTAGGAGAAAGAACACAGAAGTCACGTGTTAGAGTTTGTAGGAGAAAGAACACAAAAGTCACGTGTTAGAGTATGTAGGAGAAAGAACACAAAAGTCACGTGTTAGAGTTTGTAGGAGAAAGAACACAAAAGTCACGTGTTAGAGTTTGTAGGAGAAAGAACACAAAAGTCACGTGTTAGAGTATGTAGGAGAAAGAACACAAAAGTCACGTGTTAGAGTTTGTAGGAGAAAGAACACAAAAGTCACGTGTTAGAGTTTGTAGGAGAAAGAACACAAAAGTCACGTGTTAGAGTTTGTAGGAGAAAGAACACAAAAGTCACGTGTTAGAGTATGTAGGAGAAAGAACACAAAAGTCACGTGTTAGAGTTTGTAGGAGAAAGAACACAAAAGTCACGTGTTAGAGTATGTAGGAGAAAGAACACAAAAGTCACGTGTTAGAGTTTGTAGGAGAAAGAACACAAAAGTCACGTGTTAGAGTTTGTAGGAGAAAGAACACAAAAGTCACGTGTTAGAGTTTGTAGGAGAAAGAACACAAAAGTCACGTGTTAGAGTTTGTAGGAGAAAGAACACAAAAGTCACGTGTTAAGAGTTTGTAGGAGAAAGAACACAAAAGTCACGTGTTAGAGTATGTAGGAGAAAGAACACAAAAGTCACGTGTTAGAGTTTGTAGGAGAAAGAACACAAAAGTCACGTGTTAGAGTTTGTAGGAGAAAGAACACAAAAGTCACGTGTTAGAGTATGTAGGAGAAAGAACACAAAAGTCACGTGTTAAGAGTTTGTAGGAGAAAGAACACAAAAGTCACGTGTTAGAGTATGTAGGAGAAAGAACACAAAAGTCACGTGTTAGAGTATGTAGGAGAAAGAACACAAAAGTCACGTGTTACAGTATGTATGTAAAAACTAGGGTGAATTTTTTTTTTTAAAAATTAATCAAAAATCTAACAAAAATGAATCACAATTAAAATATTGTCATTAATCAATTCATATTTAAATGAGAAAAAAGGGGGGAAAAAACAGTAAAAACACAAATCTGACTTTGGGTTAACTCTAGTTTTGGCAGAAAAGCTGGATCACTTAAGATTCATTTCTAACCCCATTTTACCTTGCAGTATTCTTTTGTCTATTCACACAAGAGTATCTAATCAATATGTATTTGATAGTGATACTGCGTCTTAATGAGAGCAAGTTTAAGACATTTAGTATCGACCTTTCCACTGTAAACAGAACGTAGGTATTCTATTCCCCTTATTCTGATCTCTAAAGAAAATGAGTTCTATACAGACTAAAACGTTTTCAGGCCTTCCAGAGAATCGGTGCATTGCTGACTTGTTGGTCACATGAATATTGGACATTTCACACAAATCCATCTACTTTATAGCATATTTTAGTTCCTGCTCGACTGGAAGTGCAAGCACAATGGAAGTGCTGATCCGTGACAGAAAGAGCCAAAGGAGGCGCAGGAGCAGGAATAAGGAGAACAGCTGCTGCAGTTTCGGCTTGGCACTAATGCATTTTCAATGGGAAAGTTAGCGTTAGCCTCCAAACCAAATCCAGAGCTGCTTTGGCGACTGAAACCACTCGACCACACGTGCCAGAGAAAACATTGCCACACGTAGCGCTGTTTGTATAACTTTTTTGATTACAATATGTGCCAAAATGAGCATAAATGCTAACAACTGTGTATTAAACATTTGCTGGACAAATCGCACAATTTTTCACCACGCTTACCATATCATACACTAGTGAACTTTAGATAATGGAGCTGGAAGTTAGAACCTATTTACTTTTGTTTACTTGTATTTTCCTAATACAGAGTGCTTTCTGGAGGAGGGGCTGAAACAGGGAAGCGTGCTGCGGCACTCACCAGGCTGACTCATCCTGGTGAGTAGGCCCCGTCGTCTGCTCATCCGAAGGATAGAGACTTTTCTCTAGCTAAAGACTGCAGGAATCAATCAAAAAAACACTTTGGGAACATATACAAAGGTACCAACAGCACTGTAAGACTAAGAAGGTTTAAAGTTCTGATATGGGCCCTTTAAAAGGTCCCATATCATGACATCCAATCCTTCAACTTGGATAATAAGTATTATAGTGAAATAATTTATATTTGGAAACAATAACGTGCATTCAGGGGAGGCAGAGCCTTACCTGTCAATTTTTTTGGGGAAAAAGAGTCAGTGCCTCACTAGCCATGAACCTCACCGCACATCACTGGATGAACCAAAAGCAACTCACTTCACTCATAAGTGTGGACTATATTGGTGTACCTTTAATAGAACAAATTACCCTAAAAGTACTCAGGATGGATTTAAAAACAAGATTTTTTTCATCATCATCATCATCATCATTTTGCATAGTTTTCTCCATGACTGGGCATAAACAAATGTTTCTGATATATTTCAAAATCATATCAGTTTTATCTAAATTTCATCTAAATAAAAAATACAATAAAAAAACTGACGTGGCACTGAGGTGAGGTCACAAAATATTTCACAATCTTCTGCAGCTGCAACTATGCTTTTACTACACTCCCTTTCTCCTTTGCATATCCTTTCAAATCCTTTCTCACATTCACAATTCGTAGTCTATATTTCAAAAGCTGATGAAGTGACCGGGACCTGGCCAGTAGCTGTGGCGTCGCCCCCTGCCACCACAATGAACTATAGAAAATCATACACGCTTTGTTCAGAGTTTCCTGTCTAAATGACTATACTGTAGATTGCATCAAAGGAAGGGTGTGCGCCTGGGTGTTTGCCAAAATGTGGTAAGCATATGTCCCCACAGCTAGCACGCTCGAGAGATTACAGTCACGTTCTAATGTTGAGCTATTTGTACCAGGTTACATCACAGAGTTGCACTTTTGGTGGGGCTCTAACTGAAATGTGTCATAACCTGTAAAGTCCGACCTGTTTGCTCCCCAGTACAGATCTTATCCTCCGTGAACCTGGAAGAATGGTTGGCGCTGTTAGCAAACTAGTTCACATTCACACACCGTATACACAATGCCATAATGCGAGCCAACACCAAATACTTTTACAATACTTTACACAGGTTGTTTTGGTCTGGAACATGATCCTGTCTAACTTGATTCCCAACGGGCTCGATTGACAAGCAGATAAATCAATCAGGGAAATGCATTATTCATTATCCATGCGTGTCAAAACAAACATGGCGGCTTATGAGTACAAAAGGAACAAAATAAACAATGAACAAATAGTTTACAGAATCAACAAGCAAAGCACAAAACTTGTATTTGTCTGACGTAAAATAAGTAGTTGACGCATTATTTTCCGCACTATGAGGAAAATAATGAGGTATGCACTGGATTATAAGGCGCACTGTCAATGAATGGTCTATTTTCGATCATTTTTCATATATAAGGCGCATCAGTAAGCATAACCAGAATTAATACATATATAAGGCACACTGTGGTTTTTTTGAGAGAATTAAAGGCTTTTAAGTGCGCCTTATAGTGAGGAAAATACGGTAAATGACGCTCTGAACGATACGAGGAGATTTAGAGGAGATGTCTTCAGCATTTGAGAGGAACGTGCTACAAATGAGGGGCTTTGGTCGGGCCGTCCCAAGTTAGAACGGTTGTTGGACGCACTTTATCGTCTGGTTCCAAACTCTTATTTTTTGAACAGAATGAAAGAGGCACTGACTCATCCGGCAAATGGCAAAACTCCGCTCTGGCCTCTGATAGCTCTGAATAGCGAGGAATGTGCTATGGAAGTGGAGAATCATTTGAACTGCGATGGAAATAATAACAAATGTGTAAATAAGGAACACCCTGAAATATATAAAGACTTTAGTAATTATATTGTCTGAGTCTAAATTGGTCTGAGTAAGATGACCGTTCTCTCACCACTCAACTGACACATGCTGCAAATAGATCTTGCTAGTCATACTAATGATAGCCTGCTAGCTATCATTTTCAGCAATGTATCATTCGTGAAGGTTCAATAGAGACTTTACTGAGTTTATATATGAACTAGTTAGCATGTTGCTCTCTACTCCCCCTATTGGTGAATCACTTTAAAGCTAATTTATGCACCATTTCCTTATGTAAACAGCTCTGTGCGTTGCAAGCGTAGTTACCCAAGCTCTGTTTTTACTTTCACCCTTTTCTACTGTGTTCTGAAAAAAAAAAAAAAAGAATGTGCTAAAATGGACAAAAACGTGCAACAAGAAAAACTCAAATTGATTCTCAATTTGCTGGAAAAGAGATGAGAAAAACATCTGTTTTTTCTTCACTTATTTAGTTATGTCTCGTTATGTTGCGCTGTGTCCACTACTGTCCCCGGTGGTCAGCTCATGTACAGCTCCAACGCGATGCATCCACAAGCTCCGAGGAAACGGACCAAACGACAAAGAAAGAACAACGCAGAAGACAAAAAAAAGCCTCTATATATGTATCTGTATGTGTTCCAAACAGAGATAAATATGCCTTTAGACGTTTTTCTGGCTTCAAATGTCTAAGATCTACGCAACGTTACAGTATTAGCTGCAATACTGTGAGCTCTACTTAGCTCAAAGTGTTTCTGCAAATTTGCCGTGTCCGGGTGCATACGCAGAACATCTGGCTTTGATGGCCTCGCTCTCTACTTTTCGCTCTCTTCCACCTCATTTCCTCTCACACTTTGAGCCTTCTCTGCACTGCACGGCTTTTGAGGGCTGCCTGGAGTTTCACATGTAACCTCCAGCCTGCTTATTGCCCCATGTGGAGATCCTGTTTACATCCTCAATATGGCTGAGCTGCAGACTTTAAATGTCAAATGAAAAAAACTTAATGACATGTAAAATTATACAAACAGGATCGGAGAGTTTGACTGAGTTGAACAGAACTTTCACCACTAAATAACTCAAACTAAACTTTTTATGTACATTTGAAAAACAATTGCACATCTTGCTGCCAACGGATTAATTAGTTATTTTCTACTCAGTGAGAAAAAGAAAAAAAGCAATGCATACAATGACTAAACAATAAACCTGACAAAATATTTCATTATAAGTTTGATACTACAGACGAGGTCGTGCTGCAGAGGCGCTGCATACCATTAGGCAAACCAGGCAATTGCCTGGGGCCCCAGGCCACTAGGGGGCCCCCGCGAAGCCGCCCGTGCGCTTAATATATGGTTTATTTCTGGTTGTGCTTACTGGCGTGTACTGTTGACACAGGATTACGTCATTTCTAAACTTCTTCGTGTGCGCGATACTCGACTACTGCCCCTAGTGGACGTTGTCGGTATAAGTTTCGTTTTTCGGCCTCATGCGATCAGTCGAGCATGTCCGGCTCCGGCAGTGCAGCTACTGACAAAAACATCCCGTTTTCTGCCTTGGGGTATCTTTGTCCGTAAGTTGAATGTTATTCTGTTTTATAATGTTGTTCTACGTTTGCATATACAAACTTATGTCAAACTTAAGCTTAATCTGTACTTCCTTTGAATGTTGGTTGTTGCTAGCTGCTGTGCATGTAGCTTTGTCACATTTTAAGCTAGGCTATGTGTTCAAACCTTTATTAGGCCCGAGCGCCACAAGCTGGCGAGAGGCCTATTAATCTCGTAAGGCCGTGCGAAGCACGGCTGCGAAAGTGCGCACATAGTGCGCACGAAATCGAGCGCGAAGCGCTCGCCCACTTCCAAACACTCACTAACGCACTCCTTCACTCATGCACGCCCCGTGCATACTAATTAGTAGTAGGAAAATGGAACATTACCGTTGTAAACGGGCGAAGCCCGTGCAAAAGTGCGCACTAAACGAGCACTTTACATTGAGATGACGACCGCGAAGCGGTCGTCATCCCCATTTAAAGCACTCATTTGCGCTAAGTAGCTCACGAATACGTTCCCCATCTCTTGCATGTTCCGTGCATATAAGCATGTAATGCAAAAATTGAACATTATTACTGTATAGAGGGCCAAAAACACAAAGTGGGCGGAGCCCACTCAAAATTAACGAAAGTACCCGTCAGTGACCAGGGACCCACACCATGAGGTAGGAAAGCGCGAGCGCTTTCCAAAAATGTATAGTTTATGATATTTGAAAAATGGGAAACATTGTTTTCGCATCGGAATATTATTCTTTCTTCTTCTTCTTCTTCTCGGGACCAACCCCCCTATTTTTCACCCAGTGAACATTGACGAAAAGTCACAAAAATGTTCACACCTCTAAAAATCGTGCCTCTCTACATTCTGGCTATTTCCCTTTTCTAAAATAAAAAAATTGGCGCGTCAGCGCCCCCAAATGTACCAAAAATGCATTGAGAGATGGGAAATGACCCAAAAAAAATCTGATCGTAGAATCATGAAATTTGGCGCCGAGGTAGATGGTGACAAGAGAAGTAAAAAATATTATTACGGCAACGCCGTCCGCCCAACCAAATGTCGGCCATATTGCTTCAAAAATGGCTAAACATGACTTCGGAGTTTTTCCAAACGTCGTACTTTTACAAACTCCTCCCAGGGCGTTGGCCCTAAAAAGCTGAAATTTGGTGAAAATGCTACTGAGGAGTGGGACATCAAAAGTTATCCAAATTACATTGATACCTCTCACGGTCTCTGTGCGGCGAAGCCGCAAACTGTAGCTAGAATTTCAGAAATCTCCCATATTTAAAATTTCTGCCGTTTGCGCAGATAAAGTCCGAATTGCGTCAAATTAGAATCAGTTGTTAAACTCTTTGCCCTAAACCTACTCGAAGTGAAATAAATTCATTTGGCGCCACAGCGCCCCCTACAGATTTTATATGGAGGTTAAATGTTTAGTTTTGCGAAATTATATGAAATTTGACACACAACTCAATTTTAGCATCCCCATCAAAAAAGTCAATGAGACCCATGTCATAATTGTTATGGCGTTGCCGTAACGATGACCGAAACCTTCCATGTTATTCCAATGGGGAAATCGCCAGAACATGTTTACACTTTAGACTTTCACAAACTCCTCTTAGGGCGTCAGCCCTATTAACCTGAAATTTGGTGAGACTCATCTTCAGGGGTGGACCATCAAAAGTTATCCACATTTTCATTCAAAGAGTCACGGTGTCTGTGCGGCAAAGCCGCACATTTTGCCAAGAATTCAAAATAAAATAGCTTTTTGATGGTAAAACAAAGGGGAGAAGATGTGACAGCGTCACAGATTCAGCAGTAGGCGTAATAAAAGGACAATTGGGGCGCGTTAGCGCCCCCTCCTCTTGCGGCGTGGCGGCGGTGTGGCGGCGGCGTGGCGAGGGCCGATCATTGCCGCTTGCGGCTATATTTTTCATTGCTCTTATATGTATCTGTTCATGTACAATTGATGTGAACATACATTTATAAGGTTTACATGTGTTTTTATGTGTTTGTTACAGTTTTACAAAATTCCAATTGTCAAAGAGACAAGTTGTGGGGAAAAGCGTCTTAAAAGACGCTTCTCTACATGGTCGTTGGACTCTCTTTTTTGGATGTTCGCTATCTGTCTAGCCCTGGTAGTGACACCACAGTGAGGACAGAATAGACCGCGAAGATTTTTTGTGAACACTGGTCAGTAGGGCCCCCAAAGAATTCCTGCCTAGGGCCCCCACACTCCCTAGAATCGCCCCTGTCGTGCTGTATGCTGTTTATGACCCGGCACTCTCAGCACTTAGCAGTTACCGATGGCCTACAGCCTAAGGCACAGGCTGGGTGAGGGGCACTGCAGGCCTTTGAGGACCAGGGCAACAACGGACAAAAAAAAAAGGATACCATATTTTCAAGTTTAAATGGCGTTTCTACGGGGTTGCTGGGGTGGCACAGGCCATCCCTGAAATTGGATGGGCTCCAGGTATGCTAACTCAGGCCTGAGGTTTAAAGCACTTTGTGCTGCTTCCAGTGAATCTGATGAGGCCGGATCAGTGGAGCAACGACATCACTGAGAATGAGCTCAATGAGCACAAATTGGCCAAACACCAGCCATAAACTTTATCCATGTGGTTTATCCAAAGCAAAAGTCACCAAAAGCATGATCTGGTTTTGTTTATCTAATTCCTCCTGAAAGTGCCTCCAAAACCAACCAACTTCCTCCAACACATGTAGTAGTACTTCATTCTAACAAAGCTGAGATTTTGCATGTTTTTTTTCTAGCAGAGGTGCATGTTTTTATTTTATTTTATTCCTCACTAATTAGCCTGTTTAAAATCTCTTAAATGTTTGTGGGTTTTGTGTGCTAAATTGCTCCTTTTTTCTGGCATATTTGAATGTATGTATAAATAAGAAAATAGGCCATCCTATTTAAGGGATGTCTTTGTTTTGCCAGAAATGTTCCAGAGTATGACATTAAACAGTCTCCATATGAAGACTGTTTAATGTCCTCTTCACGTTGAGAGGTGATGGATGTTTTTCAAGGTATTTTTGAGAATTAAAGAGGCTGTACGCATGTCATTTTTCTCCAGCACAGCCATGTTGTAAAAGCAGCTCTCGAAGTCAAAATGAGACGTGTGGCGTTTGAATCTAAATATAGAGCATATTATTCTCTGAAAAGTAGGAGCACAGTTATCATGCTAGTGGCAGTGACGGCCAAACTCGTTCTGGCCTTTGAAAGATGTGAAAAGCACTTAGTGGGTACGGAACGTATTCAAACCCCTTTGATATTTTCACTCTTTGTTTCATTGCAGCCATTTGCTACAATAAAACGTTCATTTTATTTCTCATTAATGTACACTCAAAAAAAGAAATGTGGACACGTTTGCAAATGTATTCAAAAGGAATACTGAAATATCACATGGTCATAAGTATTCAGATCCTTTGCTCAGTATTGAGTAGAAACACCCTTTTGAGCTAATACAGCCATGAGTCTTCTCTTTCACACCTGGATGTGGGGATCCTCTGCCATTCTTCCTTCCTTCTTTGCAGATCCTCTCAAGTTCCGTCAGGTTGGATGGTGAACATTGGTGGACAGACATTTTCAGGTCGGCTTAAGGTCCTTGTCTTGTTGAAAGGTTTGAGGTGCTGAGCACTCTGGAAGAGGTTTTCTTCCAGGAGATCTCTGTATTTGGCCGCATTGATCTTTCCTTCAAATGCAACGAGTCCCTGCAGCTGAAAAACACCCCCATAGATGCTGCCACCACCACCATGTTTTACTGTTTTCTCCACACATACCAATAAGAATTAAGCCTAAAAAGTTAAATTTTGTCGGACCACTCTGCCCTAAAGCCCTGGCTGTTGGAGGGCTGTCGTAATAGTTGACTTTGTGGAACTTTCTCCCATCTCCCCACTGCATCTCTGGAGCTCAGCCAGACTGATCTTTGGGTTCTTCTTTACCTCTCTCACCAAGGCTCATCTCCAATGATTGCTCAGTTTGGCTGGACGGCCAGGTCTAAGAAGAGTTCTGGTCCCAAACTTCTTCCATTTAAGGATTACGGAGGCCACTGTGCTCTTAGGAACCTTGAGTGCTGTAACCATGGCTAGTGCCTTGCCACAATTCGTCTCTGAGCTTCTTGAGCAGTTCCTTTGTCCTCCCGATTCTCATTTGCTCTGACGTGCACTATGCGCCGTGAGGTCTTATAGAGACATGTGTGAGCCTTTTCTAATTGAGACCAATCAGTTTAATTAAGCACAGATTGACTCCAATGAAGAAGTAGAAGCATCTCAAGAGGATCAGAAGAACAGCATGTGAGTGAAATTGTCACACCAAAGGGTCTAATTACTTATATTTCAGTTCTTTTTTTTCTGACAAGATGGGATGCTAAGTGTACATTAATCAGAAATAAAATTAACTTTTTGATTTTAGCAAAATGCTGCTATGAAACAAAGAGTGATCCATTTACAGGGGTCTAAATACTTTCCGTACCCACATTATAAACTCATCACGGTGAATAATTAGAATGCAGGGAATATGTGAGAAAGCAATGAATAACTGGAAATGCAACATAGATTAAGTTTAATGTCACACAGTGGAATATTTCATGTAAAGCAATAACATTTGCACTGAAGGTGGCAGAGTTACATAACGCACCTTGAATGGCAAAAGTGTTTCAAAGGATTAGCACATCATCTTCCCGATTTTCTGTTCTGCTTTTGGAACTGGGTTTGAACAAATCTGATTTCCATGTGTTGCGTTGTGAAAGTGGGCACCGCCTCCAACCTGTAGGTGTCAGCGTGATCTTCACTGGAGCATGCAGCCATCAAAGCCTCAGCAGCCACAACCCCAACCACCACCATGTTTTAATATGACCCTAGGACACGTCTGCTTTATATTATATGTACATGTTGACAAAAATGTCTATCTTCAGTATCTTGATAATGATAGTCATTATGTCAATCAAACAGGCTTTAAACAAATTCATTGAGGTTTACTATCAGACAAATGTGAAACGAATGTCAAATTAAAGGCTCTGTACCTGATATTTTGCATGTAATAAGTGAATTAATAAATTGTCAAAGCATCCATTCAGGTAAAAACGAGGCCACAGCACTTTCTCTGTGTAATTATAGAGCGTTTGATTAAACAATTTAAAATGGACTAGTTTAGATTTGAAGACTTTAGATTAAGCACAGCACCTTTAATCACACAAGTGCAGGAGTTTCATCTAATAGTCTGATTTGATAATGTACTACATTACCTTTTTTTTTCACTATAAATAATGAACTTGATCTTATTGTAATTATGCACAGCTTCAAAACAACATTCACCATATGATCTGCAGTCATTTTGATATATGTAATACCACTTTTTCAAGACCAGTGTCGATACTGATATTTTGGAAGTTGATGACTGATTATTCTTAAGAGGTCGATATGAATACAATGACAGATTTTCATCATTTCCCCCAAAATATATAATTTGCTTTGAATATTTATTTATTAACTGCCCATAATGTGTGCTGCTCTCTCTATATATAGAAAATAAAATATACCCTAGGCAAATGATAAGGAAAAATAATATAAATAAAAGTATTTTTTAGACATGCTTAGTAAAAATCTAATTTAAACTACTTATTAGATATCCAAAATTCCCTCTGTAGTTTTTGGGGATTTAAAATGTAAATGAAATTAAACAAGACATTTAAATCTGGCTATGTGCTAAATATGTGCAGTTTGACCAACTTTTACCTTATTTTATATGAAAAAATTACATTATGACATGCAATTAATTTTCTTCTTACATTTAATTAAGTACAATATGGAAGAATTTTCTGTCTAAATAAAAAAAAAAAATCCCATTCACAAACAGTGTCTCACCTTAGATGATGATGATTAGTCGATGATGTTTGGACTTTAAAAATGGATTACAACATAATACAACATTTAACAATGGCACAAAGTAAAAAAAATAACAAAATAAAAAAGATATAGCACAATACAGGGCGTTTATATTTCCCCTGTTGCCTAACGCCTTCCAAGGTGAGGCGAGCGCAGTGAAAATACAAGCCTCTATCGGTGTGTTGTTATGGTCAGAGGTTTATAGCCACGCGGTTTATCTTTTAAAGTACTAAAATAAAACGGGGCAATAAGCAGCAGCCAGACCACAAAAGAGCCGTCATGTTGATTTGTGACGGTACAAATAAAAAACAAACAGCGAATTCTCTGCGTAGACAGATTTAGAACACCAAATAATGTGAATCAAACTATAAAAATGTAAAAAAAAAACGAAATTATAAAAATTGTGGAAAAAGTTGAAGAAGAGGCCATCCAAAATGTTGGCTTTCTATATACGTTTTCTGACCATAAACAAGTCACTTCCTCCCCACTTCTCCTCCAAAGTCTGAACCATCGTCACTATGGTGTCCTCTGCAGCCCAAAAAGCATTGTCCCGTAGAGCGCAATGTAAAAACAAACGCAGGGACCTACAGCTTTCACAAAAGTCAGAGTTTGTGGTGATTTTGCCTATTTTCAGATCACAAGTCATATTTATCCCAACGTTGCAAGTGGAAATGGACTAACAGAGAAAGAAGAGTGATGCGTTTTTTTTTATTTTCACCTACTTATTTTTGGTTGTGGCAAACCATGGGACCTTTAAGACTACTCAAGGACTTTAAACCGAGAACAGGTTTATAAGGATTATCTTATCTTATTAACCTGCTCTCGGTTTAAAGTCCTTGGTTTGCCACAACCAAAAATAAGTAGGTGAAAATAAAAAAAACGCATCACTCTTCTTTCTCTGTTAGTCCATTTCCACTTGCAACGTTGGGATAAATATGACTTGTGTTCAAAGCAAAGACAGGTCAAACCAATGTGGCGTTCAGTTCATGTGTCTCTGTTGAATAGACAATTTTTGTTTCTTTTTTTTAAATATAATTCCATGTACAAAACTGTTGACAAGTGCATTTCTGACATGAATCTTTTCAAACCATGAAATCAACTAAATGCACTTATAAAATGTTTAGATACAATTAGAGATTAAAGACTTGTAAAAACCTCCAAAATAAATAAAATAAAGGACTTAATTCAAATGGGGCGTGTCACTATCGCAGCCGTATCGCAAATGTTTCCAATATCACATCATAGCTACTTTTAAGATAATAATATACTGTCTTTACCAATGCTGAGACTGAGATCTGTTCCCCCGTCTCTCCCACAGTACAGCAATAGTCAGTACTATCGTATGTTTGGGCTGATTTGATGGTATAACCCTTCTTACGTTGTTCTTTTATGCAAACAAAAGGCCTTTCCTGCTTATGTTTACTCTGCACTCACAGCCCTGGAATCCACCTACATCATCATGAGGATTTTCCCTGTCCCTCCCACGTTTCTGGACACAACACCAGGACTGTACGCTCACGCCGACATTACTACAGTCGCAGTCACAACATCTGAATCCTCTGAATGACATTAACTCCAACGACTACAGCGGCGGATCGTCAATACATCACTTCCAGCCAAACTAATTAGGTCAGTTAGAGAGCACATGAACCCACAGCAGCATGAATGTTATTTACACACTGTATATAATCTATACTTACTTCACTACATAGCATAATTGACTATAAATAATAACAACGTTCTTTTTCAAGGTTTTTGAGAAAATTGAACAAAATACTTATTTTTTTCTTTTAAAATGTTTAATGGTTTATTTATTTATTTTTTCCCTACTGAAAAAAGTCTTTGTTTGGTTAAAAACATACAGTCATATTGTAAAAAAAGAAAAACTGGCACAGAATTGGCTTTAACTCCGTTTTACACTTTAGTTATATTGTTACTCGTTGGAGACCACATTTTCTGTACAGCCAAAATATGTATATATAATTGTATAAAGTTTTTATTTCACAAAATATAGACAATTAATCTCAAGATGGTTTTGTCTCACTGGTGAAAAGATGTTGTTGACTGTTGTTTTTAAATTTTACACCATATTAAATTAATCAAATTTCAGGTTTTAAATATTGGAAAAAGAAACATTGCCTTTTAAAAAATGAACAGGAATATTGTCACTGTTATACAATGACTGATTTATATATATTTTTTTTACGTTTGTGTTGACAGAAAAAAAAAAAAATACATATTTGTTTTTTGGTTTTGTTTTTTAAGTGGAAATAATCTGAATTAACATGACCAGACAAATTGAAGATAAAAACAGATGTTAGAATTTCAGACAGCAGTGACAGTTTTTACAGAGATGTGTTTCTATGTTTCTGTGTTTATAAAAGTCATATTTGGTCATATTTTACCTGGGGACATTTGAGTTTTTTGTGTGAATTAATTCATGCCGTTAGCATTTCTTCTATTTTCAGTTTAAGGCAAGGCAAGTTTATTTGTAGAGCACATTTCATACACAAGGCAATTCAAAGTGCTTCACACAGCAGGAAAAATGCATTCAAATCACAAAGAAATTACAGAAATACAATAAAATTAACTAAATTAAAAATGATCAATCCAACTGATTTTCTAAACTAATAAAATCACAAACAAAAGAGAAGAGTGCAAAGATAAAAATTAACTACAATAAAATTAACTAAATTAAAAAATTATCAATCCAACTGATTTTCTAAACTAATAAAATCACAAACAAAAGAGAAGAGTGCAAAGAAAAAATCCTTTCAGTCATATGCGCAGCTAAACAAGACTGTTTTTAGCTTAGATTTGAACATTGTCAGAGTAGAAGCCTGTCTCACATCTTCAGGAAGACTTCCAGATTTTAGCTGCATAAAACTGAAACGCAGATTCCCCATGTTTTGTCCTGACTCTGGGCACCAGCAAGAGGCCGGTCCCTGAGGTCCTCAGAGTCCGAGATGGTTCATATGGCACTAACATATCCAAGATGTACTTTGGTGCTAGGCCATGGAGAGACTTGTACACAAGCAGAGCTGCTTTAAAGTCTATTCTCTGAGCCACAGGAGCCAGTGCAGAGACCTGAGAACAGGACTAATGTGATGGTACTTCCTGGTTCTGGTCAGGACCCGAGCAGCAGCGTTCTGGATGTACTGCAGCTGTTTTACAGCTCGTTTGGAGAGACCAGTGAGCAGGCCGTTACAGTCTAATCTACTGGAGACAAACGCGTGGATAAGTCTCTCTAAATCTGGTTTTGACAGTATATTTTTGATTTTGGCAATGTTTTTTAGATGGTAAAAAGCTGCTGATGTTATTGATTTGACGTGGCTATTAAAGTTCAAGTCTGAGTCCATTATTACCCCCAGATTTCTAATTTGGTTTGTAGGTTTTAGAGCGAGACTCTGGAGGTGACCGCTAACACTTTCTCTTTGTTTCTGTGGGCCAAAAACGATTATTTCAGTCTTGTCTGAGTTCAGCTGGAGAAAGTTGTTTTGCATCCACAAACTGATCTGTTGGATGCAGTGACAGAGTGAATCCACTGGTCCATAGTCACCTGCCGATAGTGAAACACCACGTTGTTGCGATCAGCGTAAGAACGACATCCAGAACGATCATATTTCCGTTGAAACTGCCTCTTTTAATCCATTCACACTGATCCAAACCAAAAGCAGGCAAACATTTTCCCTTTTTGATTGTTGAAAAAAACGATAATTGAATTGCAAAACGGTCCGTGGCAAATTACGGTAATAGTGTCCATTTAGTTCAAATCTGGACACAAAATGGGCCGTCGAGACATTTTGAATTGATTTGCTTTAAATTCACAGACTAAAAACAGCCCAAATCACAGAGATGAGCCTCACACGGGACTAAATTTACCCGAGGGCCACTGAGTTCATAGTTATTACAATTTAGCTGAGGACCTGAGGTAAAACTAATCCCATCCAGGCGCACAAATGGCCCGTAAAGTCAAGAAGTATTTGTATTCCACAGTAGAAATCCTTCTGATTGGCCGAGGACAGATGCAACAGTGTCTGGAGAGTGGAATGGAACACACACGAACCTCAATATGGAAAAAATAAAACCCATTTTCAATCCGTTTTTGGATATCACTGTAATTTATTCAGGCTTTTCCCTCAACTTGACCTTTCTCCCTGGTTGGATTGTGGCTCGAGTAATTGTGCGGCGGCGATGGAGAAACCAGGTGGAGGAGACTGGGAGAATACGGATGGACACGTGCCTGAGTTTACGGTCAATTTGGGTTGTAAGAACACAGAAGTGCGTCTTTTAAATGAAGCACCACTTCATCAGCTGGACACGAAACAAAAGAACAAAAAGGACTTCAATCATGAAATGTAAATGTTCATAAAGGTGCATTTCGTGAATTCGCTTTTGGTCTCCATGGTGATATTATTGCTTTGTCCCTGAATGATCCACAGTACGGCATTACACGTATGAATCGCCATATCAGTGGTTTTAAAGTTTTTTTGGTGCCATAAACACACCTGTAAAAACACCTGTAATTAAAAAAAAAAAAAGTGTAATGCCATAGTGTGGAACTTCTCCAGAAATGTTGCATAATGCACCTTTAACTGCACTATCAAGCACTAAAACACTGCAGATGATGATGCTTCCTGACACTTTGTAAACTGCAGTGTAAAAATGTAAACAAATCATGAATAACAACTTAATTTAAGGAGCTGTTAATAAAAATGTAGTTATTTTAAAGTGTCACCTAATGTACCTTAATGTGATTCATGTTTTGATCCTGGAAGTTTTTAGAGAAAATTGTAATGATGTTAAGAACAAAATAACATCAATGTACACGTCTTTGTGTGTACCAAATCATGTCTATTGTGTTTGTAAAAGGAGAACTAAGTACAATTTGACCATATTAAATATCTTTTTAAGTCCCAAAAAACCCCCCAAAAAACTGCAGTGTTAAAAAGTAAGACCTATTATGCTTTCATCGGCTCTAAAGCTATAATCTATGACCCCCATTGAATTTTTTTTTGATATTTTAGACATTGTAAATCATAATATTGATCTAAAATTGCTTAAAATATCTGGAAACATATCTCCAATTGAAAATCGACGCTCTGTACTGTATTGTCCCTTTACTGTCCGGCACTGTAACGTCATCACAACAAAGCAGCGCTCGGCCAGATGGAGCGGCCAGACGCTCTGAAATGGGTTATGGCTTTTACTATTGGCTTTCTAATGCGTCCAGTATTTGCATGAACTCGTTTTGCCGTGGGAGAGCACCAGCCAGCAGAAAGCAGAGAGCACGCCTGGTATTCAAAATAGTACCAGCTAATCAGTAACACTGCATAGGCCTCTTCTTCCTCGTGCACAAATGAAGGCGAAGATGCCGAGGCTTTGAAATGACTGGACAGATAAATAGTTATGTCCAGATCCACTTATAGAGCCAGCAGCAATAACCATGAATTACACGGAGAGAGTATTGGGAGCAGAGAAATGATCAGCACGGAAAGGCAAGGGTTAAAAAAGCAATTTGTTGAACATATAAACAATAAATTCTTCTTTTCTTGTATTGCCACAGAACAAACGGGTTCCAGGTTTCACTCCAAAACCGTACAGTTTTTCTGAAGAATTCAATAAACAGCCAGTTCTTTACACCAAATGACAAATTGTATGAATTATTTTTATTGTTGTTAGTCTTTAAAGATGCTTTTGACTACCTTTAGTGTTGCATCTCATGTTTTAGATAAAAAACATGTACAGAATGATGATTTGTGGACTTAAAACAGCAGAAAACATCGGGAAATCCGGAAAATTCCCAATGGAGTGTTTTTTGGCTCGGAGGGGAGATGATTTTCAAAACAGGATTCATCAAACTAGAGTGAATGAATCTAAATGCAACTCCTAGGTATGTTTTTGCCAGATTAATTCATGCAATTATGGTTAACAGCTCAAAAAAGTCAATAATAATATCATGTGTCCTTTAATGATTTTGGTAACTCATTTTCTTTAGTTTGCGCTGCGTACTAAAATTCTACCAAACGCCAGAAGTTACTCATCAAAAATATCAGTTTTTGCATTATTTTTAGTGGGTTTTTCAAATCTCCTACTGTCAGTGTTTGACTATCACCTTATTGGTCAGATGTTTAATCCGCAAAAACCATAGATGTCTCGAGCCATATGTCACTTCCTGTGCCACCAGAATTACCTGGAGATTTAACTAGATAGTTAGATAGATAGATAGATAGATGGATGGATGGATGGATGGATGGATGGATAGATAGATAGATGGATAGCTATATAGATAGTACCAATATTTTGTTATATTTTGGATCAAAACTATACAATTTTAACAATGTGTATCTCCCGCCTCTCTGTTAACACTGTTTTGTATTCATCCAAAAAAGGGGGCGTGGCCATAGTCCACAAGTTACAAAATAGCCAACTGTTGAAAATACCAACCTGTTTGCTGTCCCTTTCCTGTACAGGGATGTGGGCGGGGATGGGGGGAAGGTGAAAACAGCACTCACACCTCTGCGATACATTATTACTCAAACACACATGAATCTAAATACAACTTTGAGTCAGATCATGATGAGGAAACACTTTTGCAACAAGGTTCAAAGCACTGGGAAGATGATTTTGCGTCATTTGTCTCCTTTAAATCACTTCACGTGAGACAAAACGTGCTCAGCTGACTCAAAAGTTTCTTCCACTTATATGACCGGTTTTTCCTTCTCCTTTTCGATGGCACCACAAGTTGTCAGCGCGCTATTGTTTCACCGCAGACAAAAAGCCGGATGCACAGGCCTACCCTTAACCCTTGACCCTTAACCCCTCCCATGGCTATATTTAGGAACAGGCGGTGCCCTCCCCACCCCGTCCCCTTCCTGCCCAACACTGCGCCATAAACTACGGTGGCCCTGAAGTGCAAAACAAAAGTACAGCTGCGTCATGAGTATGCAGAAAATCAGAAAAAGAGCAGAATATTTTCAGAATTTCATTTTCTTTTGCTATGGAACCTACCAGGACGAACACAGTTTAACAGAAGGCAAAATAGGGCTGCAACAACTTCAACTAATTTTGTAATTGAATAATCGTTGACCGGTCAATACACGGGTTCCAAAACATGACATGAGCTGAGAAAAAAAACAATTGTGATTCAAAATGAGCCGCAATTGCCTGAAAAGTACACGGAAAATGTGTAAATTTAGCGTATTTGATGAAAATCCTTGTTTGTCATTAATGTACTTCACCAGGATCCTCAAACAGCTTAATCTGGGTCGAATTATTTTAATCATGTGACTTTTTCGTTCCAAACAGCGAATCGTAAGAATAATCGCTAGACTAATCGAGTCGCAAAATGATCGTTGTAGCTGCAGCCCAAACCCAAACGTTAGGAACACTTTAGAGCGTATCGGACTCTATGGGGGGGCCAACGTAATGACCCGACTGATGTGGGGGGGCTGAGTCTGTCGGCCCCGGGACTAATTCAAGCCAGAACTGCCCCTGCAAATTAAAAACTGCTTTTAATAAAATGTTTTCGCCCTGAACACGCCGTTCAGTTAATGTAGAGTTGCGTGTATCGACTGTGTGTTGGCGTAAAGAAAGCGCTTGGTACAATGTTGCTCTGTGGCTCTGAGTGTATAGCACGTATGCCGCACCACAGTGAGATATGATTCAAGCTTTGACAACTTGCTGAATGTCTTTCCCTCTCTCATCACAATTTCCCAACACACTGTCCAATCCAAAAAGCCTACAGACCAAAAAACAATCTGTGAAACACAAAAAAATCGAAATGGACGGAAAAAATCGACTTTAATTCAAATGTTTTGGCAATTTTGGGGAAAAAATTACAGATTTTTCGTATAATTGAAGCCGAAATGTTTTTTTTTTACACTCGTGTACCACAGCCATCGCTCCACAGACATGAGCAGAGCAGAAGCGCCTCCTCTGATGCGCTTGACGGGATTGGATGACGGATGACACGCACCCGTCACAACGCCAATTAACTGCGATGCATTTGTGCAGAAAATCGCGCAAAAGGGACCGAGGGGTGACACGCTCGGGTCCAGCGCAGCGCACACATGGCTCACCAACGAGCTGTCACCGCGACGCCAAAAAGCAACTGCGCTCTAACGGAATTAACGTGTCGCAATGGCACGTTTTGGCTGCAACTCACGCGCAAAGATGCCACGGGCGATAGAAGTAGCGCAAATCTCATCAAGTCTTACCTTTAGGAGCAATCCATCGCTGGGCAGTTTTGATGGACGTTGAAGCTTTGGTTGTAACTTCTGTTTGCGCCAAAAGAACGCGACAGATTGACAACTTATTGCCGATCCGCGCCGCGTTCACGCTGCGAGAGAGAAAAGAGGAAGGGCGCACTCGCAGTCGAAGTTGCACAGAGCAGAAGAGAGAGTTGTGAGCGTGTGAGGAGACGCAGCAGCTGGAGGAGCGCAGTGCCGAGCTCGCCGCGTCCAGTTGTGCGTAAAAAGCGACGCCGCCTGCCGGTGGAAAGGTGTCACAGCAGCAGGAGCAGCGCAGGAAAGCCGAGCTCCGACGGGACGTGAACGCGGCATCACGCACGACACGCGGAGGATTTGAAAGTAGAGAGTCCAGTTTACAATAAAATTAATTAATTCAGAGTTTTATTAATACATATCACAGAGTGTTTTAATATTTTGTAGAAGTTTGCCATAATAGACAACATTAATTAATTTTGTTTAGCTACGCATATGACTGAAAGGATTTTTCTTTGCACTCTTCTCTTTTATTTACACGTTACTCTTTTTATTTTTTATTTTATTTATTATTTATTTTTGACATTTTCTGTTTCTGTAATTTCTTTGTGGTTTTAATGCATTTTTTACCTGCTGTGTGAAGCACTTTGAATTGCCTTGTGTATTAAATGTGCTCTACAAATAAACTTGCCTTGCCTTAATCCCAAATGTTAACTGGTAACTTTTCACTTCAATATAATCACTTTTTCCAGATCTAATAAAAATAATCTACCGTATATCTATATACGTTTGGTCTGTGCATGTCCATGATTAGGATACGGTTTATATTTGATTTATTATTTTTTTGTTTAACCACGAAAAGTCTCATTGGGATTCAAATATAATTTTCAATAGAGTGAAACGCATGGATTAAAATACAGAGGGAAAATAATGATTTAACTTTGAAAAGAAAGACTACCAGAGAAAGAAGTGAAGAGGTCTGTGTATTTAAATGCTGGAGAAATGTATCATTAAGACTGCATAAAAGCCTCTATTTCTGTGCATTTAGAAAGCTGTTTTCATCCCATCTTTGTCTTATGATGGTTCATGTTTATTCATTATTTCTTCCAGTTGCTGCTGAACAATCCATTTGTACTTGAATGCATCACCAGAGCCACGCCCACCAGGAAAGATCACAAACCGAAAGTATCAAATATAATAGATCCATGAAAGTATCACATGGAAGTTCTGAGAGTTTCACGTTATGATCAAGACAAGAACCTCTACTGATCAAGACCTCTGTAGGCAAGTACAGGTGTTTAAATACTACTACTGCTACTACTACTACTATTACTACTGCTGCTAATACTAGTACTACTACTACTGCTACTACTGCTACTTCTGCTACTACTTTTACATACTATGACTACTACTACTAAGACTATAAATACTACTACTACCGCTACACTACTATTACTATAATTATAACCTACTACTACTGCTACTATTACTGCTTCTTCTTCTGCTACTACTTATTACATACTGTGACTACTACTACTACTATAATTACTACTACTAGTAGTATTACTGCTACTTCTGCTACTACTATTACCTACTGCAACTACTACTATTACTACTACTATTACTACGACTATACCTACTACTACTACACTATTACTACTATTACTATAACTACAACTACTGCGGCTACTATTACTGCTACGTCTGCTACTACTATTACATACTGTGACTATTACTACTATAACTACTACTAATATTACACACGACTGCTGCTGCTGCTGCTGCTACTACTACTTATACTGCTACTCTGTGCGGGCGAAGGGAACAGAGAACAACAGCTTATCATTGTAAGGAATACACTTCTGTGTGATCAAAGTACAAATGTACAGAAGCAGTAATCCAGATACTTCCTTGTAAATAAACACAGTAATGAACCTCAGAGAAACATGAGAAGCATGTCCACCATCTGAAGGCTTAAAGAGGAAGCATCCATTTAAAAAAGATCACCACAATCTCACACAGATGTTACAGTAACAAGGCACTTTTTTACTTCAAAAGAAAAAAATATTACAGAAGAAAAAACACAGACTCATTCACCATAAAGGAAAATGTTGTAAAGTTAAATTACTGGAAATGCTGTGATGTTGTAATCCTTGTGTACTTTCCTCATCTTGCAGTGTATCCTTCCACAGCGGGAGAGGAGCAGAGCTAAAGCAGCTGCTGAGACCTGGACTGGGATGGACAGTCATGAGGCGGGGCTTCTGCTGCAGCAATGTGTGGAAGCAGCAGAGAAACAGAGAGATGACAAAGAGCAGCAAAACCCAACAGAGGAGCAGACACGGGCTTATCACAACTGCAGAGGTGTGGCACTAGAGGGCGCTGTTGTCTTGTCACATTCTCCTATAATAACCTTACTGCTTACTGATTGTAATACTTCATCTTTGCCTAAGTATTATTGTAGGGTTGACACTCTCTGCTGTGTGTGTCTTCCTTGTAGATGTTCTGTGCGCCGAGCTGTCGTCTCTGCTCCAGGAGGCAGAGCACATGCAGTGGCCCTTTGTCCCAGAGAGGTGGCAGTACAAGCAGTCAGTGGAGGCCCAGGACAAGACCAACCTGAGCGACCTCATCCAGGAGCATCTGCACACGCTCCTGGTGATCTCCACTCTGCAGGAAAGATGTTTTAGATCAGGCGTTAGTCCATATTTTCACGACAGGGGGAGTAAATCTGCGCATCAAACTTGTAGACGCACCTGAGGACCTTTCTCTCATTTTTCAGAGTTACTTTCACAACCTTCATTGGAGAATTAGCCTGTTATACATGTTTCAAAAAGCACCCGGAAAAAACAAACACCTTGCGACACAGAAAACAAGAAAACTCACAGAAAGGCGGCTACATTTATTCCTGAAACTACTTCGAGCATTAACTATTCTAATATTACTCCACAAACGACCTAGTTTGTCATTGGCTGGTATATGTAATTTAATTTCATATAAAGGAGCCAAAAGGGGTTTCAGGAGCTTGTTATAACTGTTTTCCATTAAATTCATGTTTAGTTATTCATGTTTGAGTCATTATTCTCTGGCAATACAAATCTCTTGAATACATTTTTTAACAAGGATTCAAAAGCAGCATCCTGTTTAGATCATAACTATATAGCAGACAAACGCATAATATGTCTTCTTTATATTTTACAATCTTGTAGAAGGAGCTTGTGATCTTATCTGGTTGTTTGGATTAACCCTGACCAATAAGACATGATTATTAACACAAAACTAAGATTTCTTTGTATATTTTGTTATATTTTCACCCCAGGTTCTTCTCAAAGTGTCCATCCAGTGTCAGGAGGCCGTCTGTGCTCTGGCAGTGGTCTTCTTAGTGGACCGCTTCCTTTATTGGACAGATGAATCCAGGCGGCTGCTCAAGATCACCAAACTGCTACACAAGCTGCACCCTGAGGCCCCTGTGGCTCCCCAGCTGGTCATCCGCCAGGCCCGCCTCTACCTCAACTCAGGTACACAACAACAACATTGAAAATTAACATGTGTACAATCGTTGAAAAAACCCTGCATTTGAAGCTGCAAAAGCAGTTTCGAGAGGTAAAATTGTTGCCATCCCCACGACCAAAAAGAAAGGCAGAGAAAAACGGAATGTTCTGCTCGACGTTTTGAGGCTGAACATGCTAAGAAAGAGAATCCTTAAGTGCAACAGAAAATCACAAAGAGAAGAGGTGAATTTCACAATCTGACCTCACAAGAAATAACACAAAAAAGCTCTTTACCTTATTATGAGAGTGGATCAAAATCTGCTTGGAAGCTTAGAAAACAACCACCTGAAAGAGCAATTTTTGAAATCTGGATATTTTCAATTTACCCATCACCACCAAAGAGCAAAAATAAAAAAAATAGGATCTGATATAACAGTTTTGTAAATACACGGAGCAATCAAGAGATTAAAGAAAAACCCCGCTTTTGATTTGAAATAATGCTTTGGCTTGTAGGCTTGACAATGCAGTGTGAAGTGGTAATGAGCCATGCAGCACATTGTTGAGAGGTACAATCAAGCTGAGGGTGCCCCACACGGCTGGCATATGTGCTCCCCACGAACTGAATTGACAACTGGCATCAGCTGTTTCCTGCTTATCGAACCCCAAATATTATATTTCCAATGCCTAATCCATCTACAATCAACTAAACCCAATGCAGTACATAGAGAGACTTTAAAATGTGGTGTAGAGGTGCAGATAATTAAAATAACTAGAACTTCATGATTAAAAAGTATATTGATAATTCAGGTATAATTTGTATTTGATATTTTAAGAAACGTGTAATCTTGATCAACATTCCCCCTCGGAACATAACGCACAATATATATTTGAATTAACAGTATATGTTTTACGAGATATTGTTTGTATACTGTACACTTCCTCTGTACAAATGTTGTTTTGATTGAATAATTAATTAGTAAGTAATACGTAGGAATGAAATTAAAGATTATTAGGTTAATTGATAATCGTGATCATTTAGGTCACAATATAATCGTAAAGACCATTTAATTTTTTTTTTAAATCGTGACATTTTTAGAAGTTTTATTTCATTTTTTTTGCAGATTATAGAAACGTTGAAATTTTTTTTTTAGTTCACTTGAAAGAAATATGACGATTTTAGTCTTTTCTGCTCAGCCTTTCTTCAAAAAAGTAAACCTAAATTTAAAATGCTTTTATATTTTGCTGTTTATGTCAAATTGATCATTCAGAAAGTTTGAGTTCATAAAGCAGGTCGCACATCGAGGAGCGGTGACGTGTTAAAAAAAACGAGACGGGAAGAAAATGTAGGATTTTATTGTCGTTTTGGCGTTTATTCTCACAATAATCTATAAACGAACATTTGAAATCGTGACATCCCCAGTATTACGTTGTTCTCGTAGGGAAGCTGCAGAAGGCTGAATACATCCTCAGCGGCCTCATCAACAACAGTGGAACGACAGGTTTGGAGTGACGGTGTAAAATGATGACACGTGCTTGTATATTCGCCGTCACAATAAAGCGTGTGTGCAGGGTGCTGGCTGTATCCCAGCAACAGTGAGCGGGCGCTGGTGCAGGCTGTCAGCGTGCAAGTCAGAGGCATGATCCTGCAGAAACTTGGTACCATTTTTATTTTATTGTGTGTTTGCAAATTAGGAATAGTAATAACATATCAAACTGAAGGTCAAGGTCATAAGGTAATATTTAGATAGTTGTAATGAGGTTATGGCTAGAAATATGTCAATGAAGAAAATTGAAAAGAAAAAAAAAAAGGTAATGAATCTAAGGCTATAACTTTTGTGTTTCATTTTACTTTTTGTGGGATATTTGTACGTTTATCTATGAAAACATTGTAGTACATTTTTGATAAATAAAACAGTATGTGACTTTCTGGGGGTGGCACGTTGCCTGCATGATTGATTCCATGGAAACAGATAAAAAAAAACTACTTTTGAACATTTTCAACATTTTTGGACATAGATACATTTTATGCCAAATTGTGGAATATTATAACTAAATGAACAGTATTTCCATGAAAACAAACAGGTGGAAGCTCCTCCTCCGGGCAAAGAACGAGTCGGGTTTGTGGAGATGGGAGTATGCTCACAGTGAGGATGCAGTGCAAGCTAAAAAACAGTATAGAAAAAGTTGTTATTGGGGTCGAATATTTTTTTTTTTTAATTATATAAAAGTGATGTCCTTACTGTGAGTGAGCTTGTGAGGAAACACATCACTACTCAACGATTATGATTACTGAGACTTTAACCAAACAACAGTGACATTTTCTTTCATTCCCATTGTCTGTCATGTTACTGTTACTCTACTGTGTGAATCAATCTTTCTGAATGACAAAATAAAGTTAATATAACAAAAACAGCCAGATAAAAAGACTATTGGGTCTATTTTTTTGTACTACAGATTGACTTTTAAAAATACTTAACTTTGCTTCCAAAATAGTCAGGATTGTTATTATTTTTCTATTTCTTATAATTATATTTTGACCTGAATAATCACAATTGTCGATTAACGTAATCATCTTGACATCCCTAATCTCCACAAACCTGACTCCTCCTGTTTGTCTCCATGGAAATATTGTTCATTTGGTTATAATACTCCATGGTATAAAACCTCTCTATCGCCATGGAAAGTGTTATGAAGTATAGTTTTGACTTTCTATTTCTATGGAATCATTCCAACTTTCACCCACTCCTGATGTTTTAATGAATAATAGTGATTAATAATTTCTCTATGTGGTTTCAGGTTTATGGCTGGAAGCTGCAGAATTGATATGGGCTTCTCTGGTTGGATACTACGCTCTTCCTAAACCTGATAAAAAAGTTAGCAAAACGTACAATCCTTAATTAAATTAAAATGAATATTCTTGCAAACTATGTACATATATTATCTTCCAGGGCATAGGGACCTCTCTTGGTTTACTCGCCAACATTTTAGTCTCTATGAATGATGAGGACTTCAGTGCTTTTAAGACTAACCCTGACGTAGATCTGGTATGTCATTTATTTATTTCTAATATTTTGTATTGATAACATTTAGCAAATATTAGGACAATGTTTTTCCTGCAGTCTTTACTGGGAGAGAGCAGCCACCATCTCCTGTCCGCAGCCCAAGCAGCAAAGATGGCAGTGGTTTACAGCCAGTATACGTCACTATATGTGCTGACTAATGTGGTATGTTATTTGTATTTGTATTTGTATTTGGACATCATCTAACTTGGTTGAATAGTCCTTGTGATGCATATTTATCATAGCTTTTCATCTGTTAAGTCGTTTGTCAAGCAACCCTGCCCTGAACTAGAAGATAAATTAACTTTCTGTGTTTGCCAACAAGAGAACCTTTGTATTTCTTCCTATACTGTGTCCCTTCAACTCAATCTAAAAAGCCATTTCTTCTTTACAGGTCTCTCAAGGCACTTCCCTGCTCACCTACAGCTTCTCCATCCACTGCCCCTCCTCCCTACGCCGCTCCTACCTCCTCCAGGCTCGCGAGGCTTTTGAAATCGGCCTTCTCACCAAATCTTCCTCCGAAACTGTCTCAAGCATCCAGGAGCTCCACACGTTCCTCAAAGCAGCTTACTCTCTGGCTACAACCCAAAAATGGCTTGGCGCTAAACCTACAATCGTCGCCCAAGCTAAGCAAGCCTGTAAAGAAGCCCTAGGATTTTTCTACAACTACTGCAACGCTCAAAACCAAATCAAAGATGCGCTGTGTTCTGATATTACGCGCCTCATTGGCAAAGTAAAAGATTTGTTGCAAGTTTTGCCATTTGCCAATTCTGACAAACAGTCTTTTATCCCGGATAGCTACAGGGATATCAAAGAAACTCCTGTTGATTTTGATCTCGAAAAGTTTTCAAAAATGATTCTCAAGTTCAAAAAGTTCCATGCCACGTTGTGCGAAATGGATCGGACTTGCAAAAGCGCCAACGGTGATCAAGCAAAGTTTTGCATAACAGCTTTAGGGACAACAATTGGAACTGTAAATCCAGAGTGCAGCGCGCAAGCTAACGTACCCGCCGCGAGCAGGTCTTCTAGCGACGGTCTTGGTTCGTCTTGGAATAAAATATCCTTTAGCAATTCTCCAAGATTTAGTTCTGGAAGCCCAACGGCAGCCAAGATCCAAAGTTTGCCGACAACGGAAACAGACGACGATAAAATGCCGTCTAGTTTTTGCGGCGGAAATCTGGCAAAATCTGCAACCTCGACCAACAATAGTCCTCATTCCTGGAACTTCCACATGATCCAAGCCGCTTTGGAAACCCTCGATACAGAAAGTGAAAACGAAAAAGCCATCGTGTCTTTAAGCGACAGTTGTGGTTCGAATTCGTCTTGGGAAAAGCTCTCCGCCAACGTGAACGTTCCGAGAAACAAGCCCATGCTAGCAAAAATCGGAAGCAAGTCTTCGGAGTCCAGCGAGGGTTTGTTCCATTTGGATACGCTCGATTCAGAAACACCTGAGTTTTTACAAGTCAGCAGCAACAACGGAAACCCAAGTACGGTCAACGGAAATGCGCCAGTCGTCCCAATACCGAATTCGATCCAAGCTAACCAGTGTGCGTCAACTGAAACGTCAACTGATAGCTCTTTCGAAATGTTGGAACAAGTAAAGATGGAAGACCAAGCGGACGAGACAAGCAAGACAGAACAGACAAACGATCCAAAGGAGGAGAAGAATGACCTTTGCCACAATTGCTTAAATGAGAGTTTTGCCAAATCTTCCAAAGGCCAAGACAATTTGACGGAACAAGATTACAACGCGTTACTTGCAGGAGTGTGTCATCAGTGTCTGCTACAAAGACTCAACAGCGGGACACGTTTCCAGCTGAAGGAACACAAAATGGCCTACTGTAAGTTTGTTTCACATTCATGAACCTTAACACGTTACATTGGGAGGTGGAAACATGCATCTGACGTGAAAGTTATTCTACAAAACAGGATATAACTAACCACAAATTATATTATATCAAATGTCTCGTCAGAACAGCTGATTTTGAGACGGAATATTATGAAATGACGATGAAATTCACTTATAGGTTGTTCATTTTGACAGTCTTTGAAATCTTTCACATTTCTCAGCCGGTCTGCATCTGAAGTTCTCCAAAACCACCGGACTTTGGACGGCCTGGGAGACGTGTGTTTATATTGGAGCGGACATGAAACTGAAGGGCAAGCAGAGATCGGCATTATGGGTACAGTTCCTGCACCAGGAGGAGCGGCTGAGCAGGTGAGGGTCACAGAACACATGACTAAACTGCAAAAGTAATGTTTTTTTTAATCAAGGACAGGAATAGACATGAGATTTGGGCAGTTTTGACTAGGTAACATTTATACACTGGTTTCAATGCATTTTTTTCTCATGTCAAACCATAAAATGATGCACAGAAAGTAGAATTTGTGTTTGTGTTCACTGCTCAAAACAGTGGGAGGTAAAAGCAGTGGCAGAGATTTGTAACTTTTCTTTGTATATGAATCTCACATTAAAGCAACAAAACTTCTAAACGGCCAAAAAAATCCTAAAAACGTTTAACATGATGTGCAAAAATGATTAAATATTTACTCCAAAATGTGAAAATTTGAAGTATAGGAAAAAATGTAAATATGATGATATTTAGAAAGAGAATATTTTCAAATAAAGTGTATTATTGATGAAAATAAGAAATAAGAAGGATTGTAGATAATGATTACAATTATCACAACACAAAAACAGTAATATTTTTTACAGTTGACGAGACATAATTAGTCTTTAAAAAAATTTTTGTGCAAATATTAACTTTAAAATGTGTGCAATACATATTTTTTTTCTATGTTGATCCAAAGCAAATATTTTGATTTTAAATTCATCAGCTTAAAACGGTCATATCAACATCAAACAACAACATCAAAAAATAGAATAAAAGTAAACACTGCATTGTCATGCGTGCTTTATTTGTGTAACAAAATGTAGAATTTCAAATCTTCTCTTGTTGTTGTCATTGACAGCTACGTGGGCAAAGATTACCTGAAGCCGAGGCAGATGGAGCTCCACCTGAAGGACGTTGAGAGGCAGATGACCGCGCAGTTCTACGTCACACAGTTCAACAAGAGTCTGTACGAGCGCGAGCTGATGGCACAGATCTTCTTCATCCCCTCAGAGGCGCTGCTGGTGAGAACAACAGATTCAAAGATTTAAACTGCTATTAAACTACTAAATAATCGATGAGCACTGACAAAAATAAGTCTGGTGAAGGTGTGAGGAACCTATTGGCTTGAGTAACATTGTTCTTCTCAGGGTAGATTTCAGACACCGTGCTTTTAAATCAGATCAAATTCACTTTAGCGATGGAGCTCCCCCTGCAGGTCCCTTGTAAAAATACACTCTCAGAGAACAGACCTAAAAGCATTTGTTTGCTTGTTTGTTTGTTGTTTTCATTGAAATAGAGCCGTATAATCATGTACAAAATGTTTAACGTTGCCAAATACAGCCAGGGTTTTCCAGGAAAGTTCTCTTCGGGAGTGGCTGGTTTTCCGCTCAGAGACAGAAGAGGGAGACGACGCACACTTCAACACCCCAAAAATACATGTTTATTAAAATAGCGTCTTTTCTATGGCTTTTATTAAGTTACTTGCAAATTTTGACAGTTGTGAGTTTGGGCTTGTGTCTGAGTGGCACTTTTACGTCTTAGAAAAAGGTAATTTTTAGCCATTTTCAGCTCAGTAGACCCAAAAATAACTGAAATACAAGCTGTTCATGTTTTGAAGTCAGTATGTATATCAAACATGCTTTTACAGATATGCACATCTCAGTAGCGCTCATTTAGTAGAGACACACGTTGAACTACTTGAAAATCTGGCAAACCTGATAAGAAATGGGGACAAAACCAGTGATTTTTGTTTCGATCCTTTATCAAGTGATACAATGGCAAGTATTGCAATATTGATCTGATACAGATATGAATGCACTTTGTATTAAATTGCATTGAAACTGCTTCTATCATTTTTTTTACGTTAGCCTTATTATTGTTGCACCAACCCAGCTTGAAATGATAAAAAACAATATATACATAACTAAAATAATCTGAAATATGAGCAATTCATTTTCCTTTTAAATCCATCAAAAATTGCAGTAGAAATCTTAAGTGTGAAGACAATGAATATGTAAATGAAACTCCTGCAAATAGTCATCTGATTGATGATGATATGGAAGAAAGTTGTAAATAAGTTAATCTAACTTGGTGTTAATTAATTTGTTCAACAACTAATTTTATTTGCAAGTTTTCTGTTTTAAAAAAAAAATGTTTAAAAAGTGTTTAAAAGTTCATTTGTTAGGAGGTTTTTTAAATAGATTGTTTACAAATACATTTGAAATAAATAATATTGTTACATCAATGGAAAATATTGATTGTTAGTCACTTTCGTGTTTTGCTATGCAATTATCAAATTGCTATACAAATTTGAAAAAATGAACGGATTGTTTAACAGCACCGCTATACAAGTGAAAATCCTTAATCTGAACCCTGCACACTCTCCATTGTTTCCAGTAGAATGTAAATATAATGTGGATGGCTAAATGGTGTCGTATTTTGGTCAGATCCTGGAGGAAAACCAGATCGTTGGCTGTGTGACAGTGGAGCCGTACATGCTGGGAGACTTTGTGAAGCTCACCAATAACACGGTGAAGAAAGAGCAGCGTTTCGAGGCCACAGAGTACGGCATCGCCTTCGGACACTTCACCTACCTCATCTCCGGGGGGCAGGAGGTGGTGGTGGACCTCCAAGGTAAGTGTGCGGTCTGCTCAAATGTATCTAGTGTAGCAGAAAGTAACCCAGCCAGAATATCAAGTATATAATTTACAGCAAAAAGAGACAGAATCATCCAGAATAATTCCTATATATAAAGTTATAAAGTGATATTTCTGCTCTTCTGTGGTTCATTTTATGGTTCCTTCACATTTTGTGCGATACAATCAATCAAACTTTATTTGTATAGTGTAAAGCAACATCTGAACCAAAGTGCTTTCCATAAGTGCATTAAAATATTTTAGAAACAAATCAAAGTACTATACACGCTATATAGAGTGAGTACTTCTTAATCATCTGCATAAAAATGAAAGCACAGATCATGTTTTGGATATTACATTACTCAGTGGCAACGTGTATAGAGAGAACAGCAAAGGACTGAGTATGGAACCTTGAGGCACACCTTTTGTCAGGGGAAGGTAAAGAATGACAACTTTGATACTTGAAACTCAATAAGACATTTACAGACACATTTTAGCCCATTATTGATGCTTTGTTAAAATATTATCAAGAAAAATATTTTGAGATATGCATTTTTGTCAATATCGCTCACCCTAACCAGAACTTTTTTCATACATGGACTGGCCACCACAAGCAAATTCAACAGTATAAACTGTATACTGAGTGCTATTTAGAAGTTGTAGTATTTTGCTTTAAGGCATTGAAGGAGAGACAAGTTTATTTTGTAGAGCACAATTCATACACAAAGTGATTCAAAGTGCTTTACGGAACATGTGCATTAAAGTCGCAATATCTTCAAACAACTGTTGATACCAGGAAGTACTTTTGTGTTAATATATAAAACATGGAGAAAAATAATTGTAATAGTTGGAAGACTATGATGCATTCTATTTTCTATTACCAAATCATTACTATCTCAACAGGTTGGGTCACAGCAAATGGCAAAGGACTGACCTATCTCACCGATCCACAAATCCACTCCACAAAGACCCCCAAGGGCCCCTCAAACCCGTTTGCAGAGAGGGGCCTGAGGTACTTTCTAGAAGAGCAACATGGACCCCGGTGTAATGAGATATGCAGTGTACTCCAACTTCCACCAGTGCCCAGACTATCTCCTCTAACACCTCATTCCCTCTGATGTTTGTAAGAAACTATGAACAGAGGACAGCTACGGGAGCCCTGAAGGGACACGCCCTATTAAAAGAAGAACTTGGTGCCTGTAGAGCTAATGATGATTACAAAATGCTGATTATATTGTTTTTATATTGTAGTAATCAAGATATAAAATAAAAGTACTCTAAATAAATGTACTTACATTATATATATAATAATATAATTAGTTAGTATATATATATATATATATATATATATATATATATATATATATATATATAGTGACATGCATGTATTATAAACCTACTTTCCATTTGAATCCAATATCGAACAATATTTTTTCAAATAAGAATGTCAAAATGTTCAGATGTTTGCCGTTCAGATACAGGGAGGAGGCAGCTCCTGCTCTGCCTCTGGAACACACACTCCTCACAAACTGAGCTTGTGCAATGCAAATGATGTGTCACTCTCTTTCTCAGTTTATAACAAATAAAACACCCTGACGATGTGCTCAGTGCTTCCATATTCTAGATAATGTATGAAATGTATTTCTGAAGCGTGTTTTTATATTTCCAGGTTAAAATGTTTAGCAAATCTGGATTTTCAATCAAAGCAAGAGGTTATGCCAAATGGAAGACCTAAACTACATGTAGCCTAGCGGTTAGCGACATGGCCTAGAGGTCAAGAGAAGAGTTCTGGAATCAACTCCCGCTTGCCCTGACATTTTTTTTGTGTTACTTATAGATTGCTCAGTCTAGTTTGTTTTGGGATGAGTTATGTCAGTCAGAGATGAACTGAGGCAATGGTTCTTTAACAAGAGGGAGTAAAGTCAGGTTTGATCATTTTGGTGAGCTCGCTTTCCTTAGTTTAGTGGATTGCACAACATTTTGGGAAATGTCTCAACATTTTGATGACACAAAACTGCAGAGCCTGTCAAAATATACAGGGTTTTGTAACTTTGTGAGACTAAGGTCGGATCTAGTGGGACCGTATAGCACACAAACGGTGAGGAATGAATTCAAGTCTCCTGCAGCTTCTCCTCTTTTTGGTCCAGAACGACCTGTTTAAGGAGCTCTTTAGGGTTCATTCGTGTTTGTAAATCTGTAATCTGTAATTTGTAAATACATACATACATATATATATATATATATATATATATATATATATATATATATATATATATATATATATATATATATATATATATATATCTTTGAAAAACCAGTCTGTCTCCTCCAGTTGTCATCATATTCTGCTGTGATTTACTGATTATACTTCATTTTTCAAACCTATAATGTGTGTTCTTGCAGATGCAGATTTACAAAGAATACATTTATTTTAATTTAAATGAATTTTCTGTGACACAAAGACAATCCCATGGAACATAATCTGGTTTTGAATGTTTAATGCCACAGAATTTCGATCTCGAAAAAACATTTTTGAATTTTGTTGCAGAATTTTGCAGAATACATTTTTAATCAGTATGTATCAGTGAAACATAATTCAGCAAAATTCAGCGACTCAAATTTAAAAATGATGTTTTTTTTACACTAAAAGTTCCAAGTATGAGATTTGCCAGTGTGTGTGTGTGTGTGTGTGTGTGTGTGTGTGTGTGTGTGTGGTGATTGTCATGTGACCCAGTCTATCAACACTAACTGTAAAAAGCATGTGATTTAACCAAGATAAGATAAGAATAGTTATAATGGCCAAAACTACTACAACAAACTCTTGCAACTTACTTTAGTTACAACTAACACTATAGTTATACTATATAATAACTACACAGTACATTTTTAGTAGCCTCAATAAAGCATGAACAAAAACGCATCTGTTCATTGTGGATAAAGAAAAGTTTATTGTTTTTTTATAAAGTGGTACTTCTAACATTTTAAGTCCTGCTACTACTACTAATATTACTGTATAACATAATAAATCAATCACAACATAACTACCAGTACAACCAAAACTTTACAAAAAAAATCACAGATATTTTTCATGAACAACATTTTCTTTATGTTTACTTTTGGTCTTATACCAGGTCTAGTAAAGCTCACGATCATTCGAGATCTAATTTGTCAGTTCAGGAAATGTCAAATTTTGTCCTCTTCATGTGATTTTATTTGTTTTTTTATTTATTCAGACAACATTAAGTCGCTCTGACAGAAATGTGTCAAAACATGACTATTATACTTTATATTTTAAGCTTTAATCATCAAACAAATGGGAAATGTCACCTACTATTACTTTTAATGTAATTTAATTTTTTAATCAGCTCTTTTTGTAGCTTTAAAAAAATAAAAATAAAAAAAAGTTTTCAAAACGGCATTCAGCATGATGTTATCTAAATTTTGATATATTACCCACCTCTAATCACAACATAACTACAACCAAAATAAAATGTCTGGTTAAATACCTGTAAAATACACAATACCAATTTATCCACAATAATGACAAAAACATTAACTTTTTAATAGTTTTAGACATTTTCCGCCCCCAAATAATGCACTTCTTTATGAGGTCTCATACTTGTTCAGGAAAGGTCACATTTTTTCATCCCCTCTTTATCAATACTAGTTTTACTGTAATGGATGTAATATTATAAACACTTCTCTGATAAAGTGTGTGTCATTGACATTGTGCTTTGAGTGAGTTTACACATTACACACGGCTCACCTGCAGCAGTCATCTGACCGTGAGCCCACCTGCAGCAGTCATCTGACCGTGAGCCCACCTGCAGCAGTCATCTGACCGTGAGCTCACCTGCAGCAGTCATCAAATCAAATCAAATCAATTTATTTTTGTAAGGCCCAAAATCACAACAACAGTTGCCTCTGAGGGCCACAGGGAGAAATGAATCAACAATGTCTGTGGTGGCGATGAAGTCAGACAATGTCTGTGGTGGCGAGGGACGATGTCCCAGGGTCCTCTGTCCTTAGACTCTCCTTCTCGGCCAGGAAAAACTACAAAAAAACCTCTTTGGGAAAAATGACCGTGAGCCCAACTGCAGCAGTCATGTGACCGTGAGCCCAACTGCAGCAGTCATGTGACCGTGAGCCCACCTGCAGCAGTCATCTGACCGTGAGCCCACCTGCAGCAGTCATGTGACCGTGAGCCCAACTGCAGCAGTCATGTGACCGTGAGCCCACCTGCAGCAGTCATCTGACCGTGAGCCCACCTGCAGCAGTCATGTGACCGTGAGCCCACCTGCAGCAGTCATGTGACCGTGAGCCCACCTGCAGCAGTCATGTGACCGTGAGCTCACCATTGGAGCAAAGGAGAGCGAGTCCCGGTAGTGCAGTCCTCAGCCAGACTCCAGTCCAGGTTTTACCAGGCGCCTGCAGGGCTAATAAACAACATTCTTTACCCCTGTCCCACTCAGCATTGGGCCAACTCACACAGGAGGCTTTTACTGTATTCACATTTCATTTATTTGACGACTGAACGGGTCGAAGTGCAGATGAATAGGAGAAATGTGTAAATTAAGAGATATCAATTTGAAACTTCTTCTGTATTTACTGACACAAATGTAATGAAAAAAACGTATTACAAGTTTTTCATCATGTCATGTTTTCATATATATTTAAAGCAGTTTATGTGTACAAATGTCACATATTTGGGACTTATTGTTTTGGAAAAAGTCCTCAAAATATACTTATTATTCACTTTTACCTCTATTTCTCATGTAATCAAGGTCAATATTTGTATGTACATATATGACATTTTTATCTTCACTAGAGTCCACCTGCCATGTTCAAAATGGGCTTGTCTCTTTTATGGACGGTGAACTTCAAACCCCGGAGGCTGGATGTGTGACCCGGACCGTGCGCTGTCCCGTTTATAAGGAGGTGACAGGCTCTCAGTCTGCAGAGTGCAAGCAGGAACAGCTCTGAAACATGAAGCCGGTGCTGGGGTTTGCGTGTTTCCTGGGGCTCAGCCTGGCAGCCAGCCTGGAGAGGAGGCCAAAACAATGCCGTAAGACCTTCTAATCACTGTGTTTTTTTGTGTTTATTTCCATCATCATGGAGTCATTTTGCATGTTTTTGGTTTTGTTTTCCCTCTTATAGAAAGCCCACCTCTGCTGACCGGAGGGTTCACTTATGTAAGTCTGATTACGACACTATATGTAAATGTTTGTTACAATTAATTCTTTGTTCATGCTTTACTAAGGCAGGAATAAGTGTAGTTATTATAAAGTGTTACTGAACGATCAATATTGAGAAGTTTGTATCATTGGATCAACATACAAAAGAGACAAACATATTGAAACGTGCACAGTAACATAATTATTGCATTGTTTAGCAATTCATTTGATGTCTGCATTTTAACATTTGTTTGTGGTAAACGTGCCGACAGAAAATAATGAATTTTTGCTTTTCAAATAACTCTACTTAAGTTACTTCTTTTATTCAAATTGTAAAAAACAGGTGGGGACATGTGCAACAAAATCCAATCTCTCTCGCTTCAGATTAAAAACTTTTGTTGACTAGACTGAAAAAAGATACATATACTGTATATTGTTTGTTAAATGTACACTTCTCTGGCTGAGGGTCCATACATAATGGATGTATTTCCTGGCACGTTCCACAGTGTGAACATTTCAGGCAAACGAAACAAAAACATAGTTCCCCTTTAATGATGAACGCACCTAGTCAAAACTAGTTACATTTGTGGTTATTTGTGTGTTTAAATGTTGTGTTCAGTCCACGCAGAACGAGAAGATCTGGTTCATGGCTGGATATGAGTACGACGCATTTCAACAGCGCATTCGCATCTACGAGAGCGGGATATACAACAACCAGTCCTTCATCTACGACGTCCTCCTGCTCTTCAGAGAGGTACTGTGTTTACAAAGTTTACACGGGAAAACTTTACAAAACTGTTTATAGATGACCTGTTAAAGACGTTTTATTCTCAGTTCTTATTCTTACAAATACATTTCATATGCACAAGTATACAGGGCTGCTAGGCCCTCATGGAGTGAGGTGAGTTTCTTGATAGATATATATATATATATATATATATATATATATATATATATCTCAAAAACCTCACCTCACTCCATGAGGGCCTATCAGCCCAAATGAACACTCTGCTAAGAGACGGAACGCACCCTGAATGGCTAACCGAAGGGCATACGATCCTGATCCAGAAGGATCCGTCAAAGGGCACAGTCCCATCCAACTATAGGCCAATAACCTGTCTCTCCACAACATGGAAGCTTCTGTCGGGCTTGATGGCGGCTAAGATAAGCGGGCATATGGATCAATACATGAGCAGTGCTCAGAAGGGTGTCGGCAAAAATACCAGCGGTGCAAAACACCAGCTCCTGGTAGACAGAACAGTCGCACAGGATTGTAGAACCCTACACACCAACCTGAGCACTGCCTGGATTGATTACAAGAAAGCATACGACTCATGCCATATACTTGGATCATTGAATGCTTGGAGTTGTACAACATCAATGGGGCTCTAAGAGCCTTCATAGGGAACTCGATGAGGTTGTGGAAAACCACCCTATTATACCACCCCTATTATAGAGAGAGAGAGAGCGCCAGGTTATTGTTTTTGGACCAAACTATTATACAATACCAAAACATTCACAATAATGCATTTTTTTGTTTGCAATGTCTAAATTATAACAAAGGTTAGAGTCCCAAACTCCCGACAACGAGTATTTGTGCCTATCACACATGTAGCTAAAAGCACACGCACAGGAGGAGCATTATGGCACCTGCCCTGTGGTCCTGGCCCTACCCTGTGGCCCATGTCCTGTGGTCCGGTCCTCCCCTAAACAAAAGCCACATGTAGCACTGAGCATGTTGGTCTGACTGCTTGAAATAAATAAATGGACCTTATTATGTTATTGCTTGTCCCTCTCTTTCCACGATCCACAGGCAGTGTCAGATTTTTCACAAATACGAGCCACAGAACACGTACATTCAATTTTATAACTATGTTGGAACTTTCTTTTTAGAGAACAATAAATGAGATAGCATCAAAGTAGCGAGCACATGTCGGTGTTGACCTATCAAATGTCAGAACACATACGCACACAGCTCCACACGGCAATCTTTACAACTGTCCAACAGGAACAATAAAGTGCATTGTGAATCAGACCAATATTCAGCTGTGAGAGAGGAGGTTAAGCACAAAAGATGAAATGATATGGCGCTTTGTAAATGATCATACATTATATGGAGATTTATGGAATTATAGATTGTATTGTATTTTTGATCAGGGTCAAAATGATTGTATGTCTGGTAACGCTGGTTCACACGATGCACAAGCCACACATTAAACTGATATAGATCTGTACAGAATGACCCCGCACTCGGCCGCATATGAGGCCGGGGAAGGGCCACTCCGGCCGGGCCTGGGCTCCGCTGATCACCCCCTGGAGCCTGGAGCACCTCCAGAGACACCCCGCACTCGGCCAGACTCAGCCCGGGGAAGGGCCACTCCGGCCGGGCATGGCCTCCGCTGATCACCCCCTGGAGCCACCTTGGAGAGCTCCGGGCCAGCTCATTGCACAATCCACATTATTGCACCATCCACAAAGTTTGTCTAAGTCAGAAATGAATGGAACATACTTTATTTCCCAAATATGTGAATGTTGTAAATGTACTTCCTGGTAAGGAAGTACCTTCCTGTAAGGTTTCTGGTCTGACTGAAAAGTCCCCAAAGTGTAGCCCCAGTCCCTAGTTCCTAGTCTCTGTCATTGCACATTAAATGGGACTGTAACTAACAAAAATACCAGGACCTTTTAAAAAGGTGTCTTGCTTCAGTGCTGTTTGAAAAGCAGTTCACTCTCAGTTTAATACTATTTTGGCCTCTTTATCCACCTCTGTTTTTCTCCGTCAGGGCGTGATGTACGAGATCAATCACAAGGCCTCAACATGCACCAAGAAGCCCCTGGATGTAGACTTCAAGCCCATGGGAGTGCCCCCCAATGCCAGTCTGGTGGGACAGTACGTGGTCGGTAGCTCCTCCGGACCTGGGGAGGGACTGCTGGTCGACACCTGGGGAGGAAAGGCACCAAATGGAGGTTTGTGGATAGTGGTAATGGACAGTAGTGAGAGTATTTATATGGATCGCACGTCTTATTTAACAGACAAATAAAATCATTACGATTGTCACCTCATTATGTTTTTTGCATAAATCACATTTCTTTGAAACAAATATAACGTTTAATATCAGTTCAGTAGCAGTAGTAGCAGAAGTTATATTGAAAAAGTAATTAGTTACATTCTAGTTACTTACTGCCTTGAGAAAGTAACTTGTCATATTGTATAAATTGATCAAATATGAGCTTTTACGTTTTTATTAATGACATTTAAACTAAATGTTTCAAATGGTATAACACACAGACTGCTCTGTGACTGTGACTGTCTGTGACTGTCTGTGACTGTCTGTGCAACTGTCTAAGAAGGGTCCTTGTCTTTTAGCACATTTACTCGGCTCCTATGTAGTCTGTGTCCTCACAGAAGAAGGATGCATTCACTCTAAACACTGTTGTGGGTGTCACAAGTACCTGAGTACTTTACTAATAACTGTAATTTAATCATAAGTATTTTCATAGTAATACGTTACATCGCTAAGTTACTTCAAAAAGTAATTTAATGAGAGTAACGACACATTAGTAACATAGGAACACCCAACACTAAATCTTAGTAATAGTAGTAATAGCAGCATCAGTAGTGGCAGCTGGTGTAGTAGTAGTAGTAGTAGTAGTAGTAGTAGTAGTAGTAGTAGTAGTGGTAGTGGTAGTGGTAGTGGTAGTGGTAGTGGTAGTGGTAGTAGTAGTAGTAGTAGTAGTAGTAGTAGTAGTAGTAGTAGTAGTAGTAGTAGTAGTAGTAGTAGTAGTAGTAGTAGTAGTAGTAGTAGTGGTAGTGGTAGTGGTGTCCTTTGCTCTAAAATGTCTAAATTGTATGAAGGTGAAATCCCTCTTTCTGCAGGTCAGTACATGGTGACGGTGACGGACTCTGGATGTGTTCCTGTCAGCACTGTGATGCACACCCGAGACTTTGGCTGGGTTGTCGTGAGGTACGTTTTAAGGCATCGTGATGCTGACATTCTAGAAGCCCTATCATATAAGACTGAGCTGAGGCAGAATCCTATGGTAGAATTCACTGTTTAACTGTCAGATTACAGGTTCATGGTTCATATCTCTGTAATTACAGGGCGTAAAAAAACTGGCACAAATGTCAGTGCAAATACACAAAAGAGAAACTGTTTTCAACTACAATTGAAAGCATTTGAGATTAATATGACAAGTTTGTGGATTAAGTTTGGATAATTCTTTTTTTTTAATCAATCTCCCGTAGAGCTGCCCAGGCCCCTGCCCTCAACGCAAACAATGACCTACAACTTCAGTGGTCATTCATCTAAGCTAACTACATGTACTATGTTGCTCTCATTTGCTTATATAAATAGAATACCAGGCAATATTATTATGGTTACTGTGTGTTGATGTTTACCAACCCAGTCGTCATAAACATAAGACAGGATTTGTTCATTTTAAATTAACTCTAAAGCAGTTGTTGACAAATAAATAAACATTAACTAATCATTACCACATGTTTGATCATAATTTACAATTGTTAATGTTAATTATCATCAATAATTAATTTATTTTGTCAATGATTATTTGTTAATGAATGAATGCTTTGTACATTTCTCAAGAGTAGTGACTTATTCTTAAAGTGCCTATGACAGGTTTTAATGATTTTCAGATGTTGACTTTATTTGGTGTATTTATACCTGTTGTACATATGAATAATGGTTTTACACCAATCAAAGAAAAGCTCTAATATGACCATGAATCTTTTCTTTCTCAGCTATATCAACAATGTCAAAGGCATTGTTGACCCCAGTGTTCTCAACCCTCCACCCTTCTGCCCCGGTCAGGAGGCCAAACCAGAAGGACCGCCTTTGGATTTCTTCACTGTCGTCAACAACCTGAGGGAAAGTGCAGAGTAGCACAAGTGTCCATGTTTGTCTTTCTTCTTTTCACTGCGCGGGCCAACAGCCTTAATGATGATTCTACACATGTATATGTTTTTTTAATGTGTCATTTTGATTTAGATTATGTTTTTTTTTTTTTTTTTAATCTTTGACACTGTATGAAATATTGTTTGGCAATCATCATGTTTTGTTTGCAGCTGTTTTATTAAAAACTGCATTTATTGAATAAATGAATTCCCAATTTTTTTTTTTGTGCAAGCTGTACATTTTACTGTCATGTGAGTGAAAGTGTATTTGATACATTTACAAGTGGTCTCCAGGGGGTGAAGCTAGCTGGAGGCACAGCTCTGTCTAACAATATATTTTATTGAGCATATTTTTATATTTTATACAAGAAGTTAGTTATCACTGCACAAGAAAACGACTACACGAGTTGATAGTTCATTCTGCAGTGCACAGTTATACCGCGGTAAAGGTTAAAGGTTTGCATACTAATAAAACATAATATAAAAAGGACAATATATACAGAGTAAAAAGCAGCCTGTGATTAGTCTGTTTGTTCAGCTGCAGAAATGGTTAAGTTAAATCCTTTAATTAGGGATGTTGTTTAGCTGGTAATGTCAAATCCAGCATATTTACCACAATTATGGCAGTGCAGCGGAAGGGTGCAACAAAATGTCTCAAATTGGACTTTAATCTGAGCTTGTTTGACCATAAAGAGCTGATTGTAACCCTTCCTTTGTGATGTCACTGCAAAGTATCATTGGGGCTTGTCTTAGGTGCAGTTAGTTGTCTTAAAAATGCAGGTTTTACAATTTGATATCCCATTGTCCAAAATTTATATTGTTTACATCATTATTTTAGTGAAAAAGTCTGTTATTGGTGAACTTAATGTAGGTTATTACAGAAAAGACCACAGAAAAGACCCAGTAGATGGCAGCATTGTATTTTGTCAAGGATCGTGGCACTGTCTGAGGTTCTGAAGTATGAGTAAATAGTTACAGCCTAGTTTCAATTGGATTTAACAATGAGCAGTATTTTAGGTCACTTACCACATCATATTAAAAGTATGTTTATTTCACGCCTATTTTCCCTAAAAGGCCTGACTAAAATGAGCCCAAATTAAAACTGAAGCTGTTCCTGAACCCTTAGTAGAACAAATATGCGTATTATAAGTAGAAACAAGCTCTGTACCAAGGAAATCTGATTCTAAATTCTGCCTAGGTTGTCATTGTTAAATATTAGAACGAGTAAGGCTGGTTTCTGGAGGGATAGATCTTCTGTTGGGTTTCTTTTTAAAAGCTGAAAATAAACTTACAAAAAAAAAGTTTTAGAAAAAATGTCTAGCCAGGATCCATGACTCATCCCGTCCGAGATGAGCCTGATGAGGGTGGTGACATCCACAAACTTGTTCAGTTTTACAGAGTCGTGGCTGGAGGTGCAGCAGTTTGTGTACAGGGAGAAGAGCAGGGGAGAAAGTACACTGCCCTGTGGAGCTCCTGTGCTGATAGTCCGAGTGTCTGAGATATTCTTCCCCAGCTTCACGCACTGTCTCTGATCCTTCAGGAAGTCAGTGCTCCACCTGCAGGTGGAGTCAGGCATGTTGAGCTGGGAGAGCTTGTCCTGGAGCAGAGCAGGGAGGATGGTGTTGAATGCAGAGCTGAAGTCCACAAACAGGATCCTGGTGTAGGGTCTCGGTGAGTCCAGATGCTGCAAGATGAAGTGGAGGGCCAGGATGAGAGCGTCGTCCACAGACCTGTTGGCTCTGTAGGTGAACTGCAGGGGGTCCCAGCAGGGGGGAGGTGAGGGGCTTGAGTGGACTTGAATAGAACAAATAAACAAAAATTCCAATGTCCCACGTGTGGAACGTCCTAATTGTAAAAGTAGTTTTATCAAAGTAGCCAATTTGACAGAACACCAATTTTTGTGTTTTTTGTTTTTTTTCTAATTTAGATTACTACATACAAGAAAGAGAAATTGATATGTTGCTAAAAAAATATGTTGTGTTTTTTCACTCGTTACAAACTGCTTTAGCATGTCTTGTTCTCAGGTCTCTGCACTGCCCCCTGTGGCTCAGAGAATAGACTTTAAAGCAGCTCTACTTGTGTACAAGTCTCTCCATGGCCTAGCACAAAAGTACATCTCGGACATTTTAGAGCCATATAAACCATCTCGGACTCTGAGGACCTCAGGGACCGGCCTCCTGCTGGTGCCAGAGTCAGGACTAAACATGGACCAGCCTCCTGTTGGTGCCAGAGTCAGGACTAAACATGGACCAGCCTCCTGTTGGTGCCCTGAGTCAGGACTAAACATGGACCGGCCTCCTGCTGGTGCCAGAGTCAGGACTGAACATGGACCGGCCTCCTGCTGGTGCCAGAGTCAGGACTAAACATGGACTGGCCTCCTGCTGGTGCCAGAGTCAGGACTAAACATGGACCGGCCTCCTGCTGGTGCCAGAGTCAGGATTCGGCGTTGCCCAGAGAGCTAGAGGCTAACTGGCGACATGCGCTACTGAGCAGCTGCCATTGACTTGAATGGGACGCCATCTTGGCTGCTGGGGGCTTGGTTTTATCCTCTGGCTCTACGTTGCCAGGTTCCACCATTTTATCCTCTGGTTCTATGTCACCAGGTTCCTGCATTTTATCCTCCTGCTCTACGTTGCCAGTTTCTAGCGTTTTACCCTCTGGCACTGCGTCGCCAGGTTCCAGCATTTCATCCTCGGTTACCGCGTTTTGTCCTCTGGCTCAGAGTTGCCATGTTCCAGCTTTTATCTTCGGTTCCAAACTTTACCAGGTTCCAGCGTTTAATAAAGAACTTAATCTAAATGGGGCCAGTCGATATTGTAGCCGTATCGCAAATGTTTCCAGTATCACGCAGCCACTTTTAAGATAACAATATAGTGTCTTTACCAATGCTGCGACTGAGATCTGTTCCCCCCGTCGTCCCCCACAGTACAAAATGAAGATTATATTGAGAGAGAGAGAGAGAGAGAGAGAGAGAGAGAGAGAGAGAGAGAGAGAGAGAGAGAGAGAGAGAGAGAGAGAGAGAGAGAGAGAGAGAGAGAGAGATTTCAGTAGATACGATCTGCTAATGCTTCTAATTTGACAAATTACTATTTTCAGTTCTTTACAACAGTAACATGGTTTGAAACTTTGTTATGCATAATAATTTGGAACATTTTAATTATTTATTTCTTGGGGGGAAAAGTCGCTGTAATGTCTGTCATTTATATTGACTATTTGGCAAAATCTCAGAAAAATATCCTTCCCTGTGAATAATGTGCACTGTAAAAATATGTCGGTGTAATCCCTCATTCGTCCAGGCGTGTTCCATAGTAGAAAAAAGCTTCAGTTGTAGTCATCTGGACTCAGTTTGAAAAAATAGACGTTTCGACTCTCATCCAAGAGTCATTGTCAATAAAAGAATTTAGATCGAGAACTCCGATATTAATACTGTTCTGTGGTAAGACCCGCCCATTGGGAGGAGCCTTCCTGAAGTAGAAAGAGTTGTTTGTTTCAACAGAAACTCCCCCCTTGTATCTACCGAGCTAGCCTATTCAGAATCTTAATGGGCTATTAGAAACCTCTTTGTCTTTGTGAGACCCTGGCTCAACCACCCTGAGTACCTGATTAGCATCTGAATGTCCTGGTCCTGGTCCTCTAACTTTCCAGGGGTTCAGTATTCCATTATAGATACCAGGAAGATAGAATCTGAGCCCTCCATTTCTGTTTAAAGAAGGTCTTTCTTTTTTAACAAAAATAGCTTCCTTCACTCCTCTTTCAAACCATCTTTTCTCCCTGCTTAAAACCTTCACCTCACCGTCTTCAAACGAGTGA
>NW_027315857.1:15938652-16078652 GCF_026437365.1 Eucyclogobius newberryi | reverse complement strand
CCTGCCATGTTCAAAATGGGCTTGTCTCTTTTATGGACGGTGAACTTCAAACCCCGGAGGCTGGATGTGTGACCCGGACCGTGCGCTGTCCCGTTTATAAGGAGGTGACAGGCTCTCAGTCTGCAGAGTGCAAGCAGGAACAGCTCTGAAACATGAAGCCGGTGCTGGGGTTTGCGTGTTTCCTGGGGCTCAGCCTGGCAGCCAGCCTGGAGAGGAGGCCAAAACAATGCCGTAAGACCTTCTAATCACTGTGTTTTTTTGTGTTTATTTCCATCATCATGGAGTCATTTTGCATGTTTTTGGTTTTGTTTTCCCTCTTATAGAAAGCCCACCTCTGCTGACCGGAGGGTTCACTTTTGTAAGTCTGATTACGACACCAAATATGTACATGTTTTTGAGTTTCATAAGAAAATTCTAAAGTAAATGGTGGGAAATGCTGTACGTGGTAAGAAGAATGGGAAGTGAAAGCCATGTGAGCACAAGACTCAGCTGACAAAAAGCTAATTTTAAATGTTTTGATTGACCAGATTCTTGTCTTTCAGAACATATTTGGAGTGGATATGATTATAGTATTGTTTGACCCTTTATGACCATAGAACGAGTCCGTCCAATCATTATTCTTCATTTTTGCATGATTTAGTGTCGTTTTTATTCAGTTTACTTTATGATTTATTTGTCAGGGACCATGCACAAACAGTTTGTCTAATAAAAAGAGAAAATGGTTTGCGCCAGATTTAAAAGGAAGTAAAAACATTGCAATAGTACAAAAAATCATTTCAGCCTATAGTGAGTAAATAAAGTAAATATTACAATATGCAATTTAACAATGAAAACAGATGTTAGAGAACAGAACAGAAGTGGAACTAATTATGTCAAGTTACATTTTTATACAAAAAAGACAATGTTTAATGTTTCAAATAATTCAAATCCCACATAAATTTCCCCATTTTTTATTTAATTCTGTTTGAGATTTTTTTCCCCTCAATTATGAAATCCCAGTGGCCTGTCCCTCAAAATTGTAAATGTCAAAATAGTTTGTGTGTTTTTTCAAACCAGATAAAGATATTTGAAGTTTCTCTCTGTTTTTTGAGATACAGGTGTTTTATGAATTATGAATATTCTTAAAAACTAAACAAAATTACTGTTACTGTACTAGTGACACAGTAACATAAATATTGCATTGTTTAGCAATTTATTTGATGTCTGCATTTTAACATTTGTTTGTGGTAAACGTGGCCGACAGAAAATAATTAATTTGTGCTTTTCAAATAGGGAGTGTCTACAGAGCCGCGGCGCGCAGCCAAAACTGCCATGTTATTTTGTGCCAGCCGCGCGCCGCGGCTCCTGAAACTGCTGCGCTATTTGACCTCCGTTTTAGACTGTGCCGGGTTAAGGTTAGGGTTAGGGTTAGGGTTAAGGTTAAGGTTAGGGTTAGGGTTAGGGTTAGGGTTAGGGTTAGGGTTAGGGTTAGCCATGAGGCTATATGGCAGTGCCGCGGTTCCTGAAACTGCTCGGCCATTTGACCCCGCCGCGGCTCTGCAGCCACGGCCTTTCAAATAACTCTTACTCTAACTACTTAAGTTACTCATGTGCAAAAAAATCCAATCGCTTCAGATTAACAACTTTTGTTGACTAGACTGAAAAAAGATACATATACTGTATATTGTTTGTTAAATGTACACTTCTCTGGCTGAGGGTCCATACATAATGGATGTATTTCCTGGCACGTTCCACAGTGTGAACATTTCAGGCAAACAAAACAAAAACGTAGTTCCCCTTTAATGATGAACGCACCTAGTCAAAACTAGTTACATTTGTGATTATTTGTGTGTTTAAATGTTGTGTTCAGTCCACGCAGAACGAGAAGATCTGGTTCATGGCTGGATATGAGTACGACGCATTTCAACAGCGCATTCGCATCTACGAGAGCGGGATATACAACAACCAGTCCTTCATCTACGACATCCTCCTGCTCTACAAAGAGGTACTGCGTTTACAAAGTTTACACGGGAAATATATACTGTAAATGTGTTCATAGATGATGTTAAAGACGTTTTATTCTCATTTCTTATTCTTACAATTCTTAAATAGCACATTTTAAATTTATTGAGTCATTTGATTTCTTTTCCTGTTCTGTTTGTCTCAAATGCAAATGGCCAATAGTTAAACAAATACATTTCATATGCACAAGTATACATACAGTAGACACATACTTGAATATGAATATATATATCTATATATATATATATATCTAGATATATCTATATATCTATATATATATATATATATATATATATATATATATATATATATATATATATATATATATATATATATATATATATATATATATATATATATATATATATAATATATATATATATATCTCCTCCGTGGGTGGTCCCCTTTCAAGCCCAGGTCCTTGGAGCTTGAGGGTTCTGCGCAGTATCTTTTTATGTTCCTGCACTGCACTTTTCTGGACCGGGATCTCCGACGTCCTTCCTGGGAATCTGCTCAAGCCATTCCTCCAGTTTGGGGGTCACTGCCCCAAGTGCTCCGATCACTACTGGTCCCACCGATGCCTTCACGCTCCAGGCCTTCTCCAGCTGGTATTTCCCCAGTTTTTCGTATTCCTTATTGCGGATGTTTCCAACCCATGGCACCGCAATGTCCACCACCACAGCTTTCCGCTGCACCTTGTCGACCACCATTATGTCCGGTTGGTTCGCCATTACCATTCTGTCTGTCTGTATCCGGAAGTCCCAGAGGACCTTGGCTCGGTCGTTCTCCACCGCTTTTGGAGGTGTTTCCCACTTTTTCCTTGGGTCTCCAGCCCGTACTCTGAGCATATGTTTCTGTACATTATGCCAGCCACCTGGTTATGGCGTTCCATGTATGCTGTCCTTGCAGTTATGTGTGGGATTGTCTCAGGGCCCCCTTTGCACAACCTACACCTTGGGTCTAATCTTGGTAGATCTGGGCCTCTTTTGATCTAGTGTTCAGGACCTGCTCCTGTGCTGCCATGATCAGGGCTTCTGTGCTGTCCTTCAGACCGGCCCTTTCTAACCATTGGTAGAATTTCCTGATATCAGCCACTTCAGTTATGTTCCGGTGGTACATCCCTTGTAGGGCCTTATCATCCCATGATGGTGACCTCCAGCACCTCATCATCCTCTATTCCCCAGTGTCTGAGACATTCACTGAGCACGTCATCTGTAGGTGCCTTGTCCTTGATGTACTTATAGATCTTGGACGTATCGTCCTGGATCAATGTATTTTTGTAAGGCCCAAAATCACAACAACAGTCGCCTCTGAGGGCCGAATAAACAATGTCTGTGGTGGCGATGGAGTCAGACAACGACTGTGGGATGGAGTCAGACAATGTCTGTGGTGGCGAGGGACGATGTCCCAGGGTCCTTTGTCCTTAGACTCTCCTTCTCGGCCAGGAAAAACTACAAAAAAGCCTCCTTGGGAAAAAGCGTAGAAACCTGGAGGAGTTCCAGTGAAGGAGAGATCCAACTCTCACAGACGGACAGACGGACGCGAGGGAGACTGGAACTGGACCCACTCTTCAGGCAGATGAGAGACCATCAGAGACGAGCTGGACCCACTCTTCAGGCAAATGAGGGACCACTAGTCCCAGGCCTCCTTCTTTACGGCTAGTGTACAGTCTCAGGGTGCTGTATTTGGGATGGAACTCTCCATGGAGGAGGATCCTAACATCTGTGGTCTGTATCTCATCCTTTGGCCAACTGATTATTCCTGCAGGGTATTGTATAACTGGCAGGGCGTAGCAGTTTATTGCCAGAGACTTGTTCTTGCCATTGAGCTGGCTTCTGAGGACTTGCTTCACTCGTTGTAGATATTTGGCCGTAGCCGCTTCCCTTGTTACCTCTTTGAGGTTGCCATTTGCCTGTGGGATTCCCAGGTACTTGTAACTGTCCTCAATGTCTATCCCCTAATGTGCTATATTTCCTTCTGGGAGTGAGACCCCCTCTGTGTGGAATACCTTCCCTCTCTTAGTCACCATCCGCCCACACTTCTCTAGTCCGAATGACATTCCGATAGCTGAGCTGTAGATCCTGGTGGTGTAAATCAGGGAGTCAATGTCCTGCTCGCTCTTAGCATACAGCTTGATGTCATCCATGTAGAGGAGGTGACTGATGGTATCTCCATTCCTGAGTCGGTATCCATAGCCAGTCTTGTTGATTATTTGGCTGAGGGGGTTCAGACCTATGCAGAACAGCAGTGGGGACAGCGCATCACCTTGGTATATGCCACATTTGACGGACACTTGTGCAAGTGGCTTGTCATTGGCCTCAAGGGTGGTTTTCCACAGCTTCATCGAGTTCCCTATGAAGGTTCTTAAGGCCCCATTGATGTTGTACAACTCCAAGCATTCCATGTTCCAAGTATGTGACATTGAGTTTAGGCTTTCTTGTAATCAATCCAAGCAGTGCTCAGGTTGGTGTGTCGGGTCCTACAGTCCTGTGCGACTGTTCTGTCTACCAGGAGCTGATGTTTCGCACCTCCGGTATTTTTGCCGACACCCTTCTGAGCACTGCTCATGTATTGATCCATATGCCCGCTTATCTTAGCCGCCATTATGCCCGACAGGAGCTTCCATGTTGTGGAGAGACAGGTTGTTGGCCGATAGTTGGACGGGACTGTGCCCTTTGACGAATCCTTCTGGATCAGGATCGTACGCCCTTCGGTTAGCCATTCAGGGTGCGTCCCTTAGCAGTGTGTTTATTTGGGCTGCTAGGCGCTCGTGGAGTGAGGTGAGTTTCTTAAACCAGTATGCATGTATCATGTCAGTGTCCAGTGCTGTCCAGTTTTCCATGCCATGCGATGGAAAACAGTCCATGAGACTCTTTCCTGTAAGTCTGTGATGTGGTTTAAGTGACGTTCCCATGGGGTGGTGTGTGACAAGAAGAAGTCGCGGACACTGTTCTGTACTTTTCGAAGATGTTTAATACAGATAACAGCATCAGATAACAGGACAGCAGAAAACAGCGCCCTGGGTCCGCTGGTGATCAGGAAGACGAACCTCGTCTCTGGGCGTATCTCGCCTTTATATACTGAAAACGCACAAAGACCGATAAACAATATCTGACAGGTATGACCCTATCCATGTACCAACGGATTAGCCAATGAGAGAACAAGATGTAAAGGTATCCTTATTTGGGTAGCACCAGGGGAGAAGTTACAGAAATGAGATCATGCGCTTACACAGATATACACAAGGCATCTCAAGGCCTCGCAGCCAATGGCGACATCTCCCATTCGGTAGTTAATCAGATGTGGGCCCCTTACATTCCGTGGAATAGACATTTTGGTAGAAACACACATATTCCTAAAAGCCAGTCTCAGAATGAGGCCTAACTTTGCATGGACCTAGTTTTAATACACTTCATCTGCCACAGTGATATTGCTGTGGTCCTCTCTCAGAGCCATCAGCCACTGTGCATCTCGGTTGTGGGATGCCTCTCTTTCCCATATGCCTTTCCAGTATTGTTCAGTTTCCAGCCTTGGTGGGTCTTCTCTGCTGTTAGTACCCTGCCATTGAGCGTACACCTTCGCTGGTTGAGACGAGAACAACCTATTTATTATCCTGGCATTATTCTCTCTCGTGTACCTCTTTAGGCGGCTGGCTAAGGCTTGGAGCCTTTGTTTGGCAGTTTCGAGTGCTTCAGGGATGGGCAACTGGTTGTACCTCTTGGGTACTTGCTTTCGCATTGCACCTTTCTGGTTCTCAGAAAGTTGGCTCACCTCACTCAGCTTTCAGTGGTGGTTGCCGTAGGGATAGCAGTCAATTCTGCATTCACATCCTCTATAAAGTTCCATTGATTTTTCACAAATACGAGCCACAGAACACGTACATTCAACTTTCTAATTACGTTTGGAAATTTTGTTGGAAGAATAATGAATGGGATAGCAACAAAGTAGCTAGCACATGTCGGTATTGACCAATCAAATGTCAGAACACATACGCACACAGCTCCACACGGCAATCTTTACAACTGACAGGAACTATAAAGTGCATTGTGAATCAGACCAATATTCAGCTGTGAGAGAGGAGGTTAAGCATCAAAGAGGAAATGATATGGCGCTTTGTAAATGATCATAAATTATATGGATGAAGGGTCTCAAACTACAGGTATTCAGTTTATGATTAAGGGAGATTTCTTAGCAGAAACGAGACAAGACGGGGCACCAGGGTAAAACCCAAAGAGCTAAGATACGGTCCTTAATCGCGCTCGTTAAAAAGGTCTGAAGGGTGTTTCACGATTCAGGGACTTACACATAGTCTATTCAAACAAACAATGGTCAATAACTCTTTCGTGTAGTTTATTTATCCAAAGGGCAATCAAAAACACCGGAGCAGAAATGCGCACAGGTAAATCGCAGGTGATGTTATATCAGATTTGACAGCAAATTTCATGCAGATAATGTTAAACCAGGGTTTTGCCTTTGATAATCAAACGTGTCTATGCTAATCTATATCAAAAAGAGGGAACGTGAGAAGCTAAAGGGAGGAGAAACAGCTGAGCTCTACCCAAATCACGCCACAAAAGAACCGCACACTGAACTCGGCTTACGGTTTGTAGAGACTCGGTCCGGCTGGTCCTTGTCCGCGGACAAGGTCCGTAGCGAGGCGTCGCGTGGAGCGGTGTGGTGTGGTGGCGAAGGTAGCGGCGTCGCGTGGAGCGGTGTGGCGGCGAAGGCAGGGGGTTTGCTGCGAGGTCCTTGAAGCGGGCGGCGGCCGTGGAGCGAGGGGTCGCGTGGAGCGGTGTGCTGCGACGTCCTTGAAGCGGCGGCGGCAACCGCGTGCTGTACGGTCCTTGGCGCCGGTGGCAACGAAGGCGATGTCCGGGAGTTCCTTCGCGGTAGAACGCTTTAGCGGCGTGTTAGCTCCTTACGCGGCCTTTACTCAGATGAGAACGTAACGCTGATCCACGTAAACGGCGTAGATTACTTCAAAAAAGGAAGAGAAACGAAGTAGCAAAGAAAGTCTCTGTCCGGTTTAGCGCTTAAGCTTAGTTCCAGATAGTTCCAGGTGGTTTCAGAGTCCAGGGCTGGTATGGCCTTGTCGACCACGTGTCGGACGGATTTTTGTTGAGACAAAGGAAAAAGTGAAAGGCTCGTCCGTGGAGACGGCTTCCAAGAGAAAAAGACAAAGGCTTGAACACAAAGGGGATGAGAAGAGAAGAGAGCGTTTCTAGCTTGGAGCGTCTTATGATACCTGGCCCGCAGGGCATGCTGGGAGCGAAAGGGGCGGGCGCTACTGCGCAGACTTCCCGTTTAACATTTCCTGGCCGAGAAAATAAAGCTAGAGTAACGTAAATAATGGCAAAACATTTAAACCCTGTTTTAACGTTTACACGTTAAACACTTTTGGGGCAGTTTATACACATTATTTCTTGAGGTAGATACATTTTACATCTTCTTTCACCTGTGATGGGCACTTGAGTTAAAGTAAAGAAGGTCTGTTATCACAAAAGTCACAGCAGCTCCCTGCGGTGAGGGAGAGAGGGAGAACGAAAACCCCCTATGTTCAAAGAGAGATTTTCTGTTATCTGGCCGTGGAATGTCCATCTCCATTCCCCTACATGGAGATTTATGGAATTTTTTATTATGGATTGTACAGGTGTCAAAATGACCATACGTCTCTTCCCGCTGATCCACACGATGCACAAGCCACACATTAAACATGTTGGTGACTGATATAGATCTGTACAGAATGACATTGCACAATCCACATTATTGCACCATCCACAAAGTTTGTCTAAGTCAGAAATGAATGAAACATACTTTATTTCCCCAAATATGTGAATGTTGTAAATGTACTTGTGTCAACAAAAGGTTCCTGGTCTGACTGAAAAGTCCCCAAAGTGTAGCCCCAGTCCCTTGTTCCTAGTCTCTGTGATTGCACATTAAATGGGGACTGGAACTGACAAGAAATATCAGAAACTTTAAAAGATTTCTTCCTACAGTGCTGTTATTTTGGCATCTTTTATCCACCTCTTTTTTTCTCCGTCAGGGCGTGATGTACGAGATCAATCACAAGGCCTCAACATGCACCAAGAAGCCCCTGGATGTAGACTTCAAGCCCATGGGAGTGCCCCCCAATGCCAGTCTGGTGGGACAGTACGTGGTCGGTAGCTCCTCCGGACCTGGGGAGGGACTGCTGGTCGACACCTGGGGAGGAAAGACACCAAAGGGAGGTTTGTGAATAGTTGTAATAGACAGTAGTAAGAGTATTTATATGGATCGCACGTCTTATTTAACAGACAAATAAAATCATTACGATTGTCACCTCATTATGTTTTTTGCATAAATCACATTTCTTTGAAACAAATGTAAAGTTTAATTTCAGTTCAGTAGCAGTAGTAGCAGAAGTTATATTGAAAAAGTAATTAGTTACATTCTAGTTACTTACTGCCTTGAGAAAGTAACTTATTTTCATTGTTTTGGGATTTCTTTATTTGTAATATTATATAAATGAATCAATAATGTGCTTTAACTTTTTTCATTAATGACATTTAAACTAAATGTTTCAAATGGTATAACACACAGACTGCTCTGTGACTGCTCTGTGACTGTCAGTGACTGTCAGTGACTGTCTGTGACTGTCTGTGACTGTCTGTGACTATCTGTGAAGGGTCCTTGTTGTTGTGGGTGTCACAAGTAACATACTGAGTACTTTGTTAATAACTGTAATTATAAGTAATTTTATTAAGTAAGTTAAGTAGTAGTAGTAGTAGTAGTAGTAGTAGTTGTAGTTGTAGTAGTAGTAGTAGTAGTAGTATTTTTTCTATTTTACTGTACGATAGGGACACGCGCTGGAATAGTTTTTTAATTCAACTGTTTTTGACTTTTTTCGGCTGGATTTGAGCGTTTTTCGTTGCGTTCGTTGTGTTGTTGTGACGTGAGCTAGCTCCGAGCGAGCCCCCCCCCCCCCGCCCTCCGGCCGAGCTAAAGTACGGCGTGTCGTCGGTACACGTTTATATACACGTTTATATGGAAGAGGAACTTCACGAACGATCGGGACACGCACTGGAATCGCTTTAAATTAACTTGTTTTGACTTTATTCGGCTGGATTGAGTGTTTTCGTCGTGTCGTTGCGATGTGTCTTGGCTCTGAGTCCCCCGGCTCCGGCCCCGCCCCCCGGCTCCGGCCCCGCCCCCCGGCCGGCGCCGTACCGCGTTTCCACAAAGGAGGAACTCATGAAACTGCGGGGAACTGTCGTCTTACCCGGAGATCGTCACGTTATCCCGGCGCAATACTGACCTAACCTAATACTGATGTGCAATTCTGTCGTATGTGCAATTACTGTGAAATTCATGTGCAATTACTGTGAAATTCATGTGAAATTCATGTGCAATCTATGTGCTGTCGTGACACATATTCATGTGCAATTACTGTCGGGATCACATGCAATGGTATTTATTTATTTATTTGTCTATGGGAGTTTTTGTTTATTTGTAGGAGATCTTCTACTGAAAGTGTTTTTCAGACTTCCTATAAGTGATCTGTTCTTCTGTATCTACCTCTGTAGCTACCTGCGTTGCACCAATGAAATTTCCCCATGTGGGACAATAAAGGAATATCTTATCTTATCTTATCTTATCTTAGTAGTAGTAGTAGTAGTAGTAGTAGTAGTAGTAGTAGACGTAGACATTAAAATGCCTTTTAGGTCATTTAGGTTTTCTAACATTGTATGAAGGTGAAATCCCTCTTTCTGCAGGTCAGTACATGGTGACGGTGACGGACTCTGGATGTGTTCCTGTCAGCACTGTGATGCACACCCGAGACTTTGGCTGGGTTGTCGTGAGGTACGTTTTAAGGCATCGTGATGCTGACATTCTAGAAGCCCTATCATATAAGACTGAGCTGAGGCAGAATCCTATGGTAGAATTCACTGTTTAACTGTCAGATTACAGGTTCATGGTTCATATCTCTGTAATTACAGGGCGTAAAAAAACTGGCACAAATGTCAGTGTCTTCTCTGTCAGTACAAATACACAAAAGAGAAACAGTATTCAACTACAATTGAAAGCATTTGAGATTAATATGACAAGTTTGTGGATTTCTTTTTTTTATTTTTTATTAATCTCCCGTAGAGCTGCCCAGGCCCCTGCCCTCAACGCAAACAATGACCTACAACTTCAGTGGTCATTCATCTAAGCTAACTACATGTACTATGTTGCTCTCATTTGCTTATATAAATAGAATACCAGGCAATATTACTATGGTTACTGTGTGTTGATGTTTACCAACCCAGTCGTCATAAACATAAGACAGGATTTGTTCATTTTAATAGAACTCTAAAGCAGTTGTTGACAAATAAATGCGACAAGTTGGCCACTGTTCAGGGTGTACCCCGCCTAAGGCCCGAAGTCACTGGGATAGGCTCCAGTCACCCGCGACCCCCAAAGGGACCAAGCGGTAGAAAATGGATGGATGGATAATTACCACACTTGATTATAATTTACAGTTGTTAATGTTAATGATCATCAACGATTAGTTTATTTTGTCAATGATTATTAGTTATTAAGGGGCCCTGCTGAAGTAAAAGAAAAAGTTGTTTGTTTCAATAGAAACTTACACATCTTTGTTTTCTATCAAGCAAGCCTCTTGTTTACTATCAGTCCTTTAATGGGCTAGTTAGTCTCCCTTTTGTCCCTGGCTCACTCTCTTTCTCTTCCCTGAGGAAGACCACAGGAAGATTTAACCCTCCATTCCTGTTTAAAGAAGGCCTTTCTTTTTTTGACAAACAGCCTCTTTAACTCCTCTTTCAAACCATCTTTTCTCCCTGCTTAAAACCTTCACCTCACCGTCTTCAAACGAGTGATTAGAGGCTTCAAGATGGAGATGCACGGCACTCTGTGGACCTGAACTTGCATTTCTTCTGTGCTGATAGAGCCTCTTGTGAAGTGGCTGTTTAGTCTCCACCATGTAACTCTTCACACTTTTCTTCACTGCATTGGATAGAATAAACTATATTGCTTTGTTTTTGGGTCGGCATCTTGTCCTTAGGATGAACCAGTTTTTGTCTTTAAGTGTTTCCTAGTTTAAAATAAACAGGGACTTCATGTTGTCTAAAAATTCTCTGCAATTTTTCTAACAGTCCCGAGACACAAGGGATGAAGACACCCTTCCTTCTCTGTTCTGTTTCTCTTTTGTCCCTTTTGTCCTGCTTTTTGGATTTTTTTCACTCTGTTGAGAGCCCAAGTGGGGAATCCACAGGCTGAGAGGGCATTCCGGACGTGTTTTTCCTCTCTTTGGGCTCTGTGTTGTAAGTTCTGATCACTCCCAGCTTGTGGTAGTGGTTAGAGCCAAAGAGCAGATACTGATCCGTATGTGTAGGTTTCCTATATACTTCTATTTGGAGGTGCTCTCCTCAGATATTGGAACAATCAAGAAAGGCCAAGAGGTTCTCCTTAGCGTCTTCCCTTGTAAACCTGATATTCAGGTCCACAGCATTGATGAGCTCTGAGAAGGCTTCAGCTCTTGTTTCTTGATTGTCACAAATATATCATCAATGAAACCAAAGCTTTGGGGCAATGCCTGAAAAGGAGGCCAGTGCCTTCTTCTCAAAGTGCTCCATGTTACAGATTGTCCACTATATTATATAGATTACATAGATATTGCAATACACCTTTATAAGACTTAATAAAGCAGGAACAAAGACTTAATTCATAATGGTAAAAATTGTTTATTAACACCCAACTTTATTAATACCCAAATCTCTAATTAAGTAGTTACTAAACCTCTAAACTATTTGTTCATCATGAATTAAGTCTTTGTTCCTGCTTTATTAAGGCAAATTATTAACTTATTTATCATAAAGTTCTACCAGTATTTGCTCAGTGCTACTGAACAACTTTTGGGGGGAAAAAATAAGAAAGAACATCCAACAAAAGATAAGAAAAGCTCTAAGATAACCATGAAATATCTTTTCTTTCTTAGCTATTTCAACAATGTCAAAGGCATTATTATGCCCGACGCTCTCAACCCTCCACCGTTCTGCCCCGGTCAGGAGGCCAAACCAGAAGGACCGCCTTTGGATTTCTTCACTGTCATCAACAACCTGAGGGAAAGTGCAGAGTAGCAAAAGTGTCCATGTTTGTCTTTCTTCTTTTTACTGCGCGGGCCAACAGCCTTAATGATGATTCTACTCATGTATATGGTTTTTTAATGTGTCATTTTGATTTAGATTATGGGTTATTTTTTTTATATTTTTGACTCTTTATGAAATATTGTTTGGCTTTTCCTGTCAGTCATCATGTTTTGTTTGCAGCTGTTTCATTAAAAACCATAGACTGCATTTATTGAATAAATAAATGCATAACATTATTTGTGCAAGCTGTACATTACTGTCATGTGAGTGAAAGTGTATTTGATACATTTACAAGTGGTCTCCAGGGGGTGAAGCTAGCTGGAGGCACAGCTCTGTCTAACAATATATTTTATTGAGCATATTTTGTTATTTTATACAAGGAGTTATCACTGCACAAGAAAACGACTACACGAGTTGAGTGTTCATTCTGCAGTGCACAGTTATACCGCAGTAAAGGTTAAAGGTTTGCATACTAATAAAACTTAAAAAGGACAATCTATACAGAGTAAAAAGCAGCCTGTGATTAGTCTGTTTGTTCAGCTGCAGAAATTAAAGTTAAATCCTTTAATTAGGGATGTTGTTTAGCTGGTAATGTCAAATCCAGCATATTTACCACAATTGTGGCAGTGCAGGGGCAGGGCAAAAGTCTGTTATTGGTGGACTTAATATAGGTTATAACAGAAAAGACCCAGTAGATGGCAACATTGTATTTTGTGTTGGGTTAGGGTCTGAGGTTCTGAAGTACAAGTAAATAGTTACAGCCTAGTTTTAATTGGATTTAACAATGCGCAGTATTTTAGTTCACTTACGATTTGGCTAGGTGTTTTTTATTTTTATTTTTTATTTAGTTAATTTTATTGTATTTCTGTTTCTTTGTGATTTTAATGCATTTTTGTCCTGCTGTGTGAAACACTTTGAATTGCCTTGTGTATGAAATGTGCTCTACAAATAAACTTGCCTTGCCTTACAATCTCATATTACAAGCATGTTTATTGTACGCCTATTTTACCTAAAAATGTCATGGAATGAGACATACACCAATGCTATTCCTTAACACATAGAGAACACAATTCAACTTAGAATATGAAACGACACAGAAATATCAGACGTTTGCATGGCATGCATGGGAAAAACGCCGGGACCGGTCACGCAGGCTGTTGTAAGCAGCCTGCGTGACCCTCCTGCGTCTCACACCGTTTTTTCTCATGCAGGTTGGTTTTATTAGATATTATGGAATAGGCGGGTCACATTTCTCATTGGTCAGCTTCACATCAAGGCACTTGTCTTTTACAACAGTTGGTATTTTCCGTAGAGATAAAGCCTTGGGTAAACATTACCCAAACTCCCCTGGGCTGTTGCACCCCCTCCCTAGGAGAGTAAACATTCCTGCTCCATCTTTACGACACCTTCACAAACAAATGCAGTTTGTCACATGCTGTTTTTCTCTTAGACTAATGATGCAGATAATATATCACTATTATGCAGATAAAATACATCACAGAAATATAATCATATATTCACATTTTATCACAAAAACGCCTGACTAAAATGAGCCCAAATTAAAACTGAAGATGTTCATGAACCCTTTGGAGAAGAAATACGCTTATTATAAGTAGAAACAAGCTCTGTACCAAGGAAATCTGATTCTTAAATCTGCCTCGGTTGTCATTGTTAAATATTAGAACGAGTAAGGCTGGTTTCTGGAGGGACAGATCTTCTGTTGGGTTTCTTTTTAAAAGCTGAAAATAAACTTACAAAAAAAGTTTGAGAAAAAATGTCTAGCCAGGATCCATGACTCCCGTCCGAGATGAGCCTGATGAGGGTGGTGACATCCACAAACTTGATCAGTTTTACAGAGTCGTGCAGCATTTTGTGTACAGGGAGAAGAGCAGGGAAGAAAGTACACAGCCCTGTTGAGCTTCTGTGCTGAAACATTCTTCCCCAGCCGCACGCACTGCCTCTGATCCGTCAGGGAGTCAGTGCTCCACTTGTAGGTGGAGTCAGGCACGTTGAGCTGGGAGAGCTTGTCCTGGAGCCGAGCAGGGAGGATGGTGTTGAATGCAGAGCTAAAGTCCACAAACAGGATCCTGGCACAGTTACAATATCGGTCCAGTCTTTCATTGTTCAGTTTGTTTCATCAACTTTTTTAGTAAAGGCCACTATAAATATGCTTCAAATGTATCCATTTATTGTGTCCATGGCAGGAGTTTTGAGACTCAGGAGGCCAATGCCAAAAAACAGTCCAAAAACACAGCACTTTGACATGGTGTTATACAATACCACGAACATTTTTCGAACAAACAAAAGGCCGTTTTTTCCCCCACCTCTTTTATATATACTAAGGCATAAATAAAAATGGTGTGTTTCCGGTAACCCGACCGACCTGAATTTCAAAATAAAAAAACCCGACCTTAACATTTTACCACATATTTACTGTTTACTGTCCCGTACGTTTTGAGAATGTAAAACTGTGAGAGCGAATCCAAAAGCTGCGGGAAAAAATCATCTGTGGGGATCGTAAGATATGAATATCGCCGCACTTTTGATAGGTTTCGTTTTACCTACGGGCGCCTCCATGTTTGCAGATGCAACCTGCACAGATGGTTAAACTCAAGTGTGAAAAGGTGAGACGTGCATAACAACAGAGAGCAGTAGAACAGGCAACAGGACCACAAGCCCACGAACCAATACTGGCCCATAACAATATGAAGAGTTTATTGTGTCACTGGATTTCACTCAAATATACTCGCCACCCGCACTTTGGGAACCACGGTCCGAAAGAACTTCAAGAACTTCACACCTGCACATTCTTTTTTGAGCTGCTACTGTCATGCAGACAATATAGGTCCATAAACACAAGGGCAAATATTCACAAAGAGTCTCTACTTGACTGCTGTCACTTAATGCTGCAATTTTGACTGATAGTATTACTTTTAGTATTATTAAATGCTTTTTCTTGAATGTTATCTGTGATGCACTGATGAGAAAGTACCTTTTTATTTCATTGTCTCACTGTGTGTTCATTGATGCAACACAGTAAACTTTGCTCAAGATATTCTCAGGCGTCTATCTTGTTTGTATCTCTGTATTATATTTATCATATGGAAACCAATACTCTTGTGTACTTCCTAATTATCTGTAAACTGGTACAAATCAACTTAAAGCTGACATCATGCCATTACATCAGACCCAAATAACATCTAGTTAAACCACAGTTAAACTCTGGGAGAGGGGACTCGGGAACAAGCTCTGTTCTACCTGTTTTCCTGTATGCAACAAATAAAGACAATCCTCTTTGCTGTTTATCAATGACTAAAAACTTTGTTACAACATCTCTTTGGTTTTAGGAGAACTTGGACATAAACTGCAATCCTAATGTTGAATGTTAACCTGTTTGAATGATAGAGCTCTGGGTCAGACTGGTTTGATGCTGTCGGTCCTCACCCAAAGCCAGAGCCTGTTACACTGTCCACATTCTTATAGAAACAGAAAAGTCCAGTTCATTTCATAACTCACTGATACTCGTAAATATGACTCCTATTGTTCTTATTTTTTTCCATAACGTCTCAACAGTGACAAGGAATTCACAGTTAAACACAGTCACTTGGAACTCATATAAAGTTCTTTATTTAATATTATTACTTTACGTTTTCTCTTTCTGTGTTCAAAGTCCTTCAGGAGAATGGGGTTCACCTGTGACCAGTGTGGAAAGACATTGGACTTTGCTTCTAGACTCAAAGAGCACTATAGAACTCCCACAGGAGCTAGACCATATGAGTGTGACATGTGTGGAAGCAGTTTTTCTACAGCAAGTACTCTCAAGAACCACACCAGAACTCACTCTAGAGAGAAACCACACACCTGTGATGTTTGTGAGAAGGCATTATCACGTTCAAGCCACTTAATATCACACATGAGAATCCACACTGGAGAGAAAACCTTACAGCTGTGATGTTTGTGGTCAGATGTGTACTCAAGAGCATTCTCTCAAAGGTCACAAGAAGATCCACATTGGAGAGAAGCCTTTTGAGTGTGACCAGTGTGGAAAATCTTTTAGGGCGAAAACGCAAGTCTCAAAACACCAGAGTGTCCACAGAGATGAGAGGCTGTACCAATGTGAGCAGTGTGAGAAGGCATTTAAAACACCACAGGACCTTTACAATCACTACCGAACTCACTCAGGAGAAAAACCATTGGCTGTGACCAGTGTGGGAAGATATTTGCTGTGTCTTCCACTTACAAATGTCAATTGAGACAGCTGTGAATTTTGTGTGAAGGCATTTTCGCAGCTTGCCCCCAGTTTAATCCTAGTTTAAATTATTTTTTTAATAAAAGAAAATGCAGAACTGGTTTTACTGTAATGTTACAGCCCCTGGCCAGATCTTGTGTGTTGAACATTTCCCTTCCCAACATGGCTGAAATAGTTCCTCCTTTTGCCCTTCGAGGCAACCATTGTGTTGATTTTGGGCGTTGCAAAAATAAATTTAATTGGAATGGGCAATGCTGTGCAGAGTCCCTGTTTTTCCTTCCTGTTTCCTCTGGTTGATGGGCTAATCCAGAGCCCCTCTTAGTATTTATGGACTGTTTTGGAATTTTTCTTCTAAGAATGATCAAGAAATTAAAAAGAACAATATAACAGAGTTATCTTTCCTCAAAAGTAAGCATTTCATTTTTCTGTACAATCAGAACTTTCCCTGAATACAGAATCATTCTATTCTTTACCCACCCTGGTCTTCTCTGGTCCTTCCAAAGGGATCCAGTGAAATGCAATGAAAAAAAGCTTTTTAGAGAGAAAATTCTTGCCTGAGCTGTATCAGCAGGTCCAAATTCGTCACTTCCGGGACTGAATTCGTCACTTCCGTGAGTTATGAGTGTATGATCTAGTGCTGACCCACCAGGGTTAGCGTGCACTTTATCTGCACAATAACTAACGCAGACATTACATACAAGATGAACACAGCTGTACGACTTGCTGTTGTTTGAAAATGTGCATGGCAGGTGTTTATATGTAACGCAATAGGTCAACCGGAATGGGGGGGCGTATTAGTCCGCTGAAATGACGCATATCGCCACCTAGTGTCAGGAGGACGACACGTTTTTTGCAGGAATTCGACTTTCTCGTCTGCCTCGTCTGCATGACAAGGACAGAGCTTGTCCAAGACGTCAGAACCGAATGTTATAAAATAACGTTTTTTTGTTTGCATGTAAACGTACTGACTACCCCAACTCTGGATGAGAATTAAACCTTTGATATCACTCCAGAACAACAGTGGTACGATGCAGTAATAACAAATTACACATCAAAAACTTAGGAAAATCAACACAGAAAAATGCAATATTTGGCATGTGAAAAATTTACAACACTCAAACAAACGTCACAACCATTTTTTTTTTTTTTTTTTAAACCTCTGAGAAGGGCAGCGATCCGCCTGCACCCTGACTCAGCAAACGACACCTCAGAGCTGAATCTAATGACTGATCCAGTCACCAAACTTGTCGGGTGCTCTCCGGGTGCTCTCCGGGTCCTCTGCGGTCTGGGCAGTGGCGTGTTAACTACCGGATGTCCCCCACTCGATGCTAGATTTCCGGTCACTCCCTCATCCCGCTGAGACGGCACATGCTCCTTCAAAATAGAAGTAAATAGCCTTTTGTAAACTCTGTATTCTATGACTTTGAAGCCGCTCTGTACATGCCTTTCTGAGTTTCACGTGGTTTTCTTTACAGAGATTTCCTCACATTTCTTCAGCACAGACATGAGACGTATGAGAGTTGCAGCTTGGGGCCGTTTCACCAACGCTTTAGTTTCACAAATTTCAGGTTCTAGATGTGTGAATAGAGTCAACATATATTTACCATAAAACACCATTTACAAGACCAACGTGGCCACTGCACGTGCACGCTCGTAACATGAACTGGCCACTAGAGGGAAACAAAAGCTCACGCAATTCTATTCACAAACGTTTCTGAAATTGACCATTAAAGAATATTGTTTTTATTCTGATTTTTAATGGCAAAAGGACAGATTTTTTTATTTCTGAAATCCACGGACACAATTCACCCACATCCACTGAGATTATTAAGAATTTAACACACAAACACCATTGAGTCACTTTCGGTGTTTTAACATTATGCATGAAAGATTGAACAGTTTACTTTTTGTGACTGCTTTGTTTTTGTACATGAAACAACACCTGAAAAAGGCAATACAAAAATAAACTAAAATCCCGCGTTACGATAAGGGCTCTGTAGTTTATGGCCAGCTTTACAAAATAAAACCTTCTTTCTCCTTCTTTCTCTGGAGTGTAGTCAAGGTTTTGCGAGATACTGTGATCCATATAATTTGATGAGTTCTTTTCTGACATGTTGAGGAACACAGTGGAACTTGGAAATAGTTTTTGCTCCTACAAAACCACAAATGTGCACCAAACCCGACAAAACTCTTCACAATCTCAACCTTCCTGCGTTTCGCTCCACCCAGGACACGTTTCTCAAGAGCTGAAAAACAATTAAATCCTAAACTGTTGGATTGAACTGTGCGTTTATGTTTAAAACGTGCAGATATTTTATTAAATCATTAATAGTATTTGAATTGAAATGGGGACCAATTTCAAACCCAAAACAAGAAACACTCGACTGGATTTGAATTTCTGTGTCGATAGCAACTGCAGGAGGTCCAGCAGGGGGAGGGGAAGGACTTGAGTGGACTTGAATGCAATAAATAAATACAAATTCCAACTTTCCACGTGTAGAACGTCCTATTTGTAAGGGTTAAAATCAGGATGAAGAGGATGAAAAAATAACTTGGCTACTTTTTATCAAAGTAGCCAATTTTACAGAACACACCATTTTTTGGGGGGTGTTTTTTGTTTTTTCTCATTTGGATTGATATGTTGCTTAAATGTGTTTTTTCCCTCTCTACAAACTGGTTTAGCATGTCCTGTTCTCAGGTCTCTGCACTGGCCCCTGTGGCTCAGAGAATAGACTTTTAAGCAGCTCTGCTTTTGTACAAGTCTCTCCATGGCCTAGCACCAAAGTACATCTCAGACATGTTATTGCCATATGAACCATCTCAGACTCTGAGGACCTCAGGGACTGGCCTCCTGCTGGTGCCAGAGTCTGGACTAAACATGGACCGGCCTCCTGCTGGTGCCAGAGTCAGGACTAAACATGGGCCGGCCTCCTACTGGTGCCAGAGTCAAGATTAAACATGGACCGGCCTCCTGCTGGTGCCAGAGTCAGGACTAAACATGGACCGGCCTCCTGCTGGTGCCAGAGTCAGGACTAAACATAGACCGGCCTCCTGCTGGTGCCAGAGTCAGGACTAAACATGGACCGGCCTCCTGCTTGTGCCAGAGTCAAGATTAAACATGGACCGGCCTCCTGCTGGTGCCAGAGTCAGGACTAAACATAGACCGGCCTCCTGCTGGTGCCAGAGTCAGGACTAAACATGGACCGGCCTCCTGCTTGTGCCAGAGTCAGGACTAAACATGGGGAATCTGAGTTTCAGTTTTATGCAGCTAAAATCTGGAACAGTCCTGAAGATGTGAGACAGGTTCTACTCTGACAATGTTCAAATCTGAGCTAAAACAGTTTTGTTTAGCTGTGCATATGACTGAAAGGATTTTCTTTGCACTCGTCTTAAACTGTTTTGTGATTTCTGTCATGTCTTTTTGATTTTAATGCATTTTTTTCTTGTTGTGTGAAGCACTTTGAATTACCTTGTGTATGAATGTGCTCTACAAATAAACTTGCCTTACGTGCAAAAAGTAGACGGACAGATTCTTTGATGACTCCGTGTTTTTATTCAAAATAATTTGAGTATCAGTGTAATCAGTGTTTCAGCTTCATGAAACGGTGAAATGTAATTGTATTTCTTGAGTAGAATGTTTATGGTCATAGAAGGAGTCATCTGAGGCCGGTGAAAGAGGAAGTTTGAGTTATGTGTCACCTCTGTTTGGTGAGATACACCACCTAACACTAACCACTGCACTTCCTTTAACACTTTACCCACGATCACGACACTGACACTGCTGTGAGACCATGTTCAACCTGCCAATGTAACTTACAAATACACACCATTTGGATCATTTGTAAAGAAATAAATACAGATTTAGTTTCTATAAAGCAGCCATCACCAAACCTCCGGTCCGGATCCGCGACCGGTGCTAAATTCATGAGATAAAGTCGTTTTCATGGAGCATTTTTTTTGTGTGTGTACGGCCCTGGCTGTATTGACACGGCGCTGCTACTCCAATAAATAGGACAATACGGCATGCCCAGGGTTCAGCGCACCTGGTCAGCCCCGCTGCGCGCCCGCTCCCTCTGCCGCACGAGTGAGTGACAAACAATAGAACTTCAGATCAACAAACACGATAGACCAGGCCTGGCCAACCCGCGGCTCTTTTACCTTCACATCAACATTAGTGTTTGTGTTGTTCCAGACGGCGCTCGACCGCACGCATCTCATCATATTGACTTTCCTGCGCCTCTCACGAAGTGAAGTTTCGGCATTCTCCGGACCACGGCTCGGCAGCCAATCAGAGCCAAGCACACAAACTTTGTCGACCAATCAGCGCGCTGTCATGGCGCGGGCCGAGGCGGACTTTAATCAAACACTTCCCGGCCCGTTTTAAAGATAATATTCCCTTTTTTCTAAGATTTATTAATCAAAATGACCCCGTCCTTGCACTCGAAAATGCCCGTCCACATTTCAAAATACCCGGTTCAACAATGAACACCTAGATATGTGCCTGAGAATGGCACTAACGTCATTCCAACCAAGATTTAAATGACTGGCAGGTCAGCCACATGCTCATTTTTCTCATTAAAGGTCCAGGACCCTATAAGAAAAGTAAAAGAAAAATTATTAAAAGAGAAAAGTTCAGAGAAAAGACTCAGTTCTGTTTGCCTTTCTCGCCCTAAAAAGCCACTTGTTTTCTGAAGATGTGACTTTTTTTCTGGAAAAGTAGGCCTTCATTTTTTTTGAGCTGGGACCTCCTTATTTTAAGAACAAAGATGAGAGAATGTTAAGTCAATGCTCTGTTTGCACATTTTAGTTTGTATAAGTTATTTAAGAGAACAATTAGTTATTCCACTTTGCACTTTTAAAAAAAAAAAAAATATTCTGAGGTTTCTGTTTTCTTTAATCTGAAATAAAGGCCTTGAATTTATTTGCCTGGGACTACTTTTATTTATGGTAAAAGAGATAGTTATGCACCCAGTTCATTTCCTGCTTTGGAAATTAACAATAAGTATTGTTGAAACAGATGAAAATGTCGACACAAGCTGGACTTCGGTTCAGACCTTCTGCTTGAACAAAATTTAATAACTGGACCTCAGTGACTTTTAATTTTCAAACCAAATAAAGTGTTCATCTGTATTCTGAGTACCACAACATCAAACCAGGTCTACATAACTTTGACGTTGCGAAATAAAATGTTAATATTTGATAATTGTTAGAAACATCACAATATTGCCAAATAATTGGCCAATCAACCGTTTTTACTTTGTCTTAATACATTTACATTCTATAGTTATAAATGCCTATGTAAAACCAAACTTTCTGAATTATAAAGTGACATAAATGATCAAGAAAAAATAATAATTTTAAAGTTTTTTTAGGTTTACTTTTGCAGGGTGAAAATATCCTTACTTCTTATAGGTTCTAAAATGATCATAAGATAAGATATTCCTTTATTGTCCCTCATGGGGAAATTTCATTGATGCAACGCAGGTAGATACAGAGGAAAAGAACAGATCACTTATAGGAAGTTTGAAAAACTCAGTAGAGGATCATGATTATACTTTGTTTTATTTTAATTTTTTAAGCTTTTATTTATTTATTTGCACAAAACCAAAGGAGGTCAAACACTTTTTTTGTAAATCTTCACAAACATCCACTCATTACATGAGTACAGGAAAAAGAGCTGGAAAAAATAAATACAAAAATACAAAACAACATTCAAAAATTAAACAAAAAAAAAGGAACTTTAAAATTCTAGAGGACAAACACTCACACAACCTGCACTTCCCCATAGCATTTACTCTCTCCAAAGTACACAGTATTGAGATTTGAAAACGTTGCAAACATAAATTTGATCTTGTCTTACCTCTAAATTTTATTTTATTTTTCCAAACAATCATATTCAAAAAATGTCTGCAATACTTTATTTGTTGGTTTTTTCCCCCTTAAAATGATATTATGCCCTGAATAATCACATGACATCTCAAAGTGGGACTAAACTGTGGCTGAAGTATTTATACTGGGGACAAACAACTGTTTATTTATGTTTTTTTCATTGTTCTTTAAAAAAGTTAAAAAAGAAAACAATATTAATAAAAAAGAAAAAGGAAAAATGCTCAAATTAAATTGGCTCATAGAAAAAGCCTTTTAGATATGTCTATAATGATTATTGTTGGTTTTATTTGGTGGGGACAGAGCATGTTCATGAACATACATGATGCACATGCTGTAAACACACCAGAATGTAGCCATGGGCTCGATCTCATCCCTTGTCTTACCGCACACACTCATTCACACACCAGCCTATATCATGTCTGAAATGTCTTGCCCAAGGACACAAACGTGCATTCTAGCGGTCTCCCATCTAGATACTAATCAGCAGTGACGTGCGGTGAGGTTCAGGGCTAGTGAGGCACGATTTACAAATGCAAATGAACCCAAAAGAGCACCTCAAACATAATTTAATTAAAACAGACAGTAAGTTATGCTATATATTTAATTTCAGCATTCTTTACACAAACATGTGGCACATATTTTATATCAGGTCAAAATTAATTCCAATTGAGCCTATTTCAAGCTAAAATAAATACAAGTTTCTGGTCTTACTTTTACATTTTGGAAAGCCGGATTGTAAAGTAGAAATAACTCAAGAACGAAGACGATTCAACAGTCCACGGGCTCAGGAGTGCCCTCTGCCTTTTACTGTGGTTTTATGACTAATCTGTGAGCCTAAAACACGTTTCAGAAATACATTTCATACATTATCTAGAATATGTAAGTACAGAGCATATGGTAAGAGTGTTTTATTTGTCATATACAGAGGGACAGCCTCAGGAGTTACGGGACATACGAACAATCTGATATATCGAAAGTGATTGTTCAATATTGGATTAAAGAGAAAGGAGGTTTAAAATACATACCAGATGACAAATATTAACCGTTATTGTATTTTATAATATAGTATTTTTTCTTCCAAGATTGACAGGTGAGGAATGCACGTCACTACAAATCAGGCCCATTCCTGCTCAGCTTCCAAAATCTGACAAGTTCAGACATTGACAAGTTGGTATGACTAAACATAGTGGGCTTTATGTTTTTATGAATATATGTGCTATTTAACATATATACACATGCTTTTTATATCTTTATTCATGTAAATGTGTACATACAAACAGTTCAGAGGAGTTACATTTGCAAAGCAATCATTGATTATAGCATACAATTCAGAACTTCAGGCCTGTTAAAGTTGACATTCATGGCTAAATTGCTATGCAGTTTAAATTGCAGAACTTGCCTGTACTCTTGAGGACAAAGACTTTTTTACAGTCTTTCATCTCTTTATAGGAGCCTTCAGCTATTTCCTTTATTTTAAACCTCTCATAGGGGGGAATAAGCACTTCACTCTCAGTTTCAGACATTTTAGAGTAGTATCCTATGTCTGCGCCTAAGCAAGTCTCAATGTAAAAGCAGGTCTCTTGTCCAAAAGTGATCAGGTCTGGTTCCTTGCTAGAGGATGCAAAACAACCAAAGCGCATTTCTTCGTTTACTTTTCCTGTATATTTGTCCTTGCTTCTCCTGTAGGTGGTTCGACATGACTTGTTCTCGTTCACAATCTGTAAGGCTGTAGAGACCCAGAAGTGTAAAGCGTGGTACTGAAAGGCCTCAGTGGTGTATTTAGCTCTACCGTCACGGACTATTGCATTGAATTCTGCGTAGACATTGGGAAATTCTTGTGTGTACACATAGAGCGCTTGGACTTGGTTGAGGGTTAGTGCCTTGTCTGGTCGCTTTTCATACTTTTTTTCTGCAAATTTCTTTGAAACTTTCCAAGCATCATTAAAAGGGTTAATCTTAATCTCTCTGGGGAAGTAAACATCCTTTACTTTCTTATCCATTTGTGGTATGCAGCCTTGGTACATGTCATCAACTGATTTTTCCATCATACTCAGAGGAATCTCACGAGCTTGCTAAGAAATAAAAGAAAACTATTATAACATCCTTAAACAAAGACAAATATCTGAGAATTTGAATAAAAACACTCACCGTGGTAGAAATGACCAAACAAAGCACGAGAGTCAGCATTATGGTCTTCATGTCTGTGGACTAAAACAGAAAGAATAGATTTATACAACATTGAACAATCGATAGAGGAAAGTGATGTTGTTACCTCAAGTTCAGCGCCGTCTCTGTCCACAGCTCTCCACTGCTCTGCTCTTAAATAGATGAACTGTTATTGCTTTTATCAGTCAAATGACACATCATTCCCTAGAATCTATTAACACACAATTCTCTGGTACTGAGAGCTTCTGCATTAAGCAAACACAAATATTACAGTGTTATCAGAGCATCGCTGTTTCAACACTCCTTTGTTCATGTAACAAACATAGGTCTACTATCGTATCATTGGTTTGGGAGAGGAAGAGTTTCTTTGGAAAGGGTGACACACCACTTAGATCATAATTCTATTGTAATTTAAAAGTCTGCTGATGACTTTCTCCCTGTTCTTCCCTGTAGCAGTGCAAAGATTTGGGGTTCATCTGCAGATCTTTGTGCTAAGCTTGATCAGAACTTCCTCCTGAGCATGTTTTGGGTTTCGGCCCTTTTGGTGTGAAACTTAACATCTCGGAATTTGAAACTTGGAAACTTAGATAACATTTCAGAGCCTGGAGTGAAAATACTTAAAGCTGTTTTCCAAGTATCGAGATGAAATGTGTTTAACCCCTTTTTCACTTTTTTCCACTTTTGGTTAGCGGTAATTTGGTTTAGTCTTTATTTAGTTTAGTCTTTATTTGAAGGCGTGAACATATATACATATTCTTCAAAAAAATTCTTATTTTGGAAAAATGTGGATAAATCTAGATAAACCTAGCTTGTTTAGTTTTCGGTCATCTTAAATAATTCGGGTCCTCTCATGTCCCATTTAGTTTGAAAAACAGACATTTCCTGATAAAACTTGTAATAATTGAGGGGCTGAAAATAAAGAATAACTTACTGTGTCGAATCATAATACAAACACAAGCATAACAAGTTATGAATGATCTGAGACGGTCAAATTGTGTTATATAAATGATTAAAGTTTGAATAGATAGATAGGACGAAAAGTAATTTAACTTCTACTTCCTTCTACAGTTGACACATTTTCTTCCTCCTGATCGTTAAACCACAATCATGTCAAGTCATGACTGTTCTGAAACTGTAATGTTTAACTTAAGGCAAGGCAAGTTTATTTGTAGAGCACATTTCAAACACAAGGCAATTCAAAGTGCTTCACACAACAGGAAGAAATTGCAGAAATCACCAAACAGTTTAAGACATAAAAGAGAAGAGTGCAAAGAAAATCATTTCAGTCATATGCGCAGCTAAACAAAACTGTTTTTAGCTTAGATTTGAACATTGTCAGAGTTGAACCTGTCTCACATCTTCAGGACTGTTCCAGATTTTAGCTGCATAAAACTGAAACTCAGATTCCCCATGTTTAGTCCTGACTCTGGCAACAGCAGGAGGCCGGTCCATGTTTAGTCCTGACTCTGGCACCAGCAGGAGGCCGGTCCATGTTTAGTCCTGACTCTGGCACCAGCAGGAGGCCGGTCCATGTTTAGTCCTGACTCTGGCACCAGCAGGAGGCTGGTCCATGTTTAGTCCTGACTCTGGCACCAGCAGGAGGCTGGTCCATGTTTAGTCCTGACTCTGGGCACCAGCAGGAGGCCGGTCCATGTTTAGTCCTGACTCTGGCACCAGCAGGAGGCTGGTCCCTGAGGTCCTCAGAGTCTGAGCTGGTTCATATGGCACTAACATGTCTGAGATGTACTTTGGTGCTAGGCCATGGAGAGACTTGTACACAATGTGGCAGTGCAGAGACCTGAGAACAGGACTAATGTGATGGTACTTCCTGGTTCTAGTCAGGACCCGAGCAGCAGCGTTCTGGATGTACTGCAGCTGTTTTACAGCTCGTTTGGAGAGACCAGTGAGCAGGCCGTTACAGTAGTCTAATCTACTGGAGACAAACGCATGGATAAGTCTCTCCAAATCTAGTTTAGACACTATATTTTTGATTTTGGCAATATTTTTTAGATGGTATTAAGCTGCTGATATTATTGATTTGATGTGGCTGTTAAAGTTCAAGTCTGAGTCCATTATTACCCCCAGATTTCTAACTTGATTTGTTGGTTTTAGAGCGAGGCTCTGGAGGTGACCGCTAACACTTTCTCTTTGTTTCTTTGGCCAAAAACGATGATTTTAGTCTTGTCTGAGTTCAGCTGGAGAAAGTTGTTTTGCATCCACACACTGATCTGTTGGATGCAGTGACAGAGTGAATCTACTGGTCCATATTCACCTGCCGACAGTGAAACATAGATCTGACTCGTCTGCATCACTGTGATAGGACACATTTTCGCTGCGTATCAGCTGACAAAACGGCAGCATGAAGAGGTTGAACAGAAGGGGTCCCAGGATTGACCCTTGGGGCACTCCACAGGTCAGGGGCATGTGGTCTGAGACACTGAGTACTTCCTGTCTTCCAGATTGGACCATAACCAGTTTAGGGCAGTGCCAGTGATGCCCACCCAGTCCTCTAGTCTCGCTAAGAAGATCCCATGATCGACAGTGTCGAAAGCAGCACTCAGATCTAACAGAATTAAGACTGAGGCTTTGCCCGTGTCAGTGTTCAGGCGGATGTCATTTGTCACCATGACAAGAGCAGTCTCAGTGCTGTGATGAGGTCTAAAACCTGACTGAAAAACATCAAATGAGATGTTTATTTAAGAGGAAATCTGTGACTGTTATAAACAACCTTTTCAAGGACTTTGCCCTTGTGGCAGTATGGCCTGCGGGCAGACCATGCCACTTCCTATTGGCTAATCATTAGGGCCGTTGGCCAATAAAACGTTGTTCAGTTTTGTCATTCATCCTCTGACCTACGCACTTCCTGGGTCTGGGTGTTGCTCCACCTACCTCCGCTCTCCAGTGCCGTAGCCTGTCACCTGGCGCCGCTTTGTTAACGCTCCGATATGATCTCTGCTGACTCGGGATTGTTGTGGTCTCGCTGTCATAGCCCCACAACGCGTGGTCCCGGGCAGCTAACGTGATGTAACCAAAACTCTCTGGAGCGGCGGTGTGCGCTGGAGCCGTTGCCTTGCCCTGCCCTCTGTTGATATGGACGTCTGTGCCCTGTGTTGTCCAGGTCCACTGGACTCTTAAAAGACTATACATCAACGCATAAAGAACTGTGATACGAACTGTGATTACCTCTACTTGAGTTGTTACCTAAGCCTGTGGTGTTAAAGTATTTATTAAATTAATAGCCTGTTAAATAAATTACATGTCATGAAACTGGAATCTGCCTCTGTATAATCAAGAACGAATCTGTGTGTCCTTTTAGTTAGTTTTCCAGGTGTAAGCCCGGTGGCGTTGTTGGTTTTATTTTCTTTATTTGAATTTAATGTAAATTAGTTTAAAACATTTATAGCACCACCTGAATGTCACACCCTCAAAATGGCAGATCAGAGATGGGCCGGTAGTTACTCAGTACTGCGGCTATCAAAACTGCTTTTCTTTAGAAGAGGCTTTATGACCGCAGTTTTCAAAGACATTGGGAATGTTCCAGATTGAAGCGACATGTTAACTATGTGAGTGAGTGGTGCTAATAAACTGTTTAGCACAGACTTTAGAAATCTGGTGGGTAACACATCAAAGCAGCATGTAGCTGAACTCAGACTGGTGATGATCTCCTGGACATTATCTTATTACTTAAGTGACCAATGAAACTGTGTTGACAACATGAAATTTAATAATTAATGAAAAGTACAAGGCATTATATAAAACTATTGCGGCCTCAGATAATGTCAGAATTGCCTAATAAATCCCCTCAAATGGAAGAATAAGACACCATGAACTACTGAAAGACATTTTAGGCTTTATATTTGTGTTGTGATACATATTTTAGACGTGAAACAAGCTAAATGACTAATCGCAATGAATCAATTATTAACAATTATCTAGTTTGGTACTGGATTTTTGTGCCAAAACTTATTAATAAATATTAAGCATGTAACAAATTTTCCACCTTCACTCCCTTTGCAGGCCGTTAACAAAATATATATGGAACAAAACGACCCTAGAGTCACACAAAGGTCAGTCATTCACTGTACATACACCAGTCGTGATTAAAAATGACTTAATAATAGAAGCTGTTCCTGAAAACTACAGAACTGACATTTAACTCTTGTCAGATTATTTTCATTTACATGTTTTTTTAAGTGGAAACATGACATTGTGCACCAGTATTTGATCAGCATATCTGATTGTGTCGTCCTAATTGAGAAATGTGTATTACTCCAGTGATGATACGGGTGGGCTTTAAGTTAGATCAGATTCATAGTTTTTTTAGTATGTTGTTTAATGATAGATGTGGATCCAACACCAACCGAAATACTTGCAGCTTTGAGGAATGGGTCAAGAGGACAAATTTCACTACAGGGACAGTAAAGTGAACCTCAACCTTAACCGAGGACAAATGCACGCCCGGCTTTTGAAAACATTCTAAATGACTTTGAGCGTTGTGTTTATCCAGCCTGTAAATGTGTGTGCTTGCTTTTCCTGGTGCGATAAGGGGTGTTAACATGACACATCTGAAGTGCAGAAGTGAGCCGAAAGTCTAAAGTGTGATACAGGGGTGGAATTGACTGCTTTACCCCAGAGCTTTTAGAACCAGAGCAAACAGCAGCTTCTTTTAGAGCTCTGCACATGTGCTCTGAGGACCACACAGCCTCAAACCCATGGATCTGAGCTCAAACCTCGCTGAATAAACCTGTGTGGGAATCATGATCAGATGTATGTCTGTTTTTCTCTCTCTGGTCCTGTTTAGTTCTTTATAAAAATGTAAAATACAAACATTTTCCCATTTCCTAATTCCTTTTTGGAAACTTGGGCAACTTTTCAGAGCTACAAGTAAAAATATTATGGCTGTTGTTCTATTTCCAAGTGTCAAAATTAAATGTGTTTAACCCCTTTTTCACTTTTTTCACTTTTGGTTAGCGGTAATATTTGGTTTAGTCTTTATTTGAAGGCGTGAACATAGCGTATATTATTCTGCGATTTACAAATAATTGATTTTAAGACATATTTACATGCCCGCCTTTTAAAAACATCCTACCAAATGACTTTGAGCACAAGTGTTTACCCACGCCACCTTTCTGTTCATTTATCTATGCCAGAGATTTATATTCCTCGACCATTTAGGTATTTTGTTGAAGCACTATTTTTTAACATACAAAGTAACATACAAACAACACTAACGGCTGTACATTCTGTCCCAATAATATAATAGATCCATGATTCTGTCAGTCAAACTCTGAAGCAGTAACTCACCTCTTCTGGTCATTCTCAACACCGCTCCTTTCTGGAATAATGTTGTCAGGTTAATTAAAAAATCTACCCACAACTTTACTTTTCGGTTTCAAGACATGCTCTTTGGTTTTTACAACAGTCTTAACAACCATTACATTATTAACCTGCTGATAATCCTGGAAACATTTCCTATTTATATATTCTTAAATAGGAAACCATTATTAATTTTCTAAAGGAAATCAACCTCTACCATCAAACCATTCAACTCTCCTCTCATTCTAAAACCATGAATGCCAAAGAACTCCTCGAAACCTCGTCTGTACAAAACTATGTATCCATACACTCTTTTATTTGTCAAATTTTCTTCACAAACTGCAACTTGACGGATGAAAAACTATGATAATTATTTACCATAGAGACTATCTCAACAAACATCAGAATTACAAAAAAAAGAGAACCAGTCATATAGGCTTTGGTCTCTATTAAGTCAATGCATTAGACTTGGTTTCATTCTGTGTTGATTCAGGTTTAGTCCTTAATTGTGGGATATTCCTGGTTCAGCCCGTTTTTAGAGACTGATGATAATAATAATAATAATAATAATAATAATAATAATAATAATAATAATAATAATAATAACAGTAATAACAGTAATAATAGTAATAATAATAAAATATACAAAAACACAGAACATAACTAGAAAATATAGTTGTACTTTGGACAGGAAGTATGTAACGTATGACGTGATGCTGGAGGAAACAGATCTGGCAAGCTAAGATGGCGGAGGAGCAGCAAGAATCATCACAGGGGGAGGTGGAAGGTGAGACAAACCGTTCCTGCAGATTTTACTCATCATTTTATGCTATTTTCCCCTTGCATTTGTTGCCCTTGTGTTTCAGAAATAACCCAAATCCAGTTTTATAGCGTTTTAAGCCCTGACACGCACCGATTAGGCAGCTGCATTTTGGCTAGTGCTCGTTAGCAAACAGAGCTACACAAAGAAAACCCGTCAGTGAGGTTATTAAAAGGGAAAGAGCAGGTGACAGTCGTACGTTTTATTAGTTTACACGATGAGAAACGCATGTGCACGAATTTAAAAAGCGACACGGACAGATTAAATACATTAGAGATAGTTTCTATAAGGGAGATTTCCTTTGTTTTCATATTGGACGTGTTCGCAAAGTTTAGCTGATTGAGGTTAATTGAGTATATTTAGGCTCGTGACTTCATCTTATCATTGGTGGTTTTGCACAATAAACACCTTAAACAATTTTGTATTAAATATCAGAAATGCCTTTTTAGCTTTCCCAGTCTAGACATATGTTAGCAATCTCATTCGTTGGTTATGGAAAGCAAAGCAAAAGCATGTTGTTGTTTTTTGTAAATAATATGTGCACGTTTTTTTGTTTGTTTTTTATGTACTTGTAAATCATGTGAAAATAGCAACAACAACAAAAGTTTAATCTTTAGTATTGTGTCCGTTTGCTCGCTCAACACGAGATAATACGTGGAAACAACAGACATTATATTACGTTTAACCAACTTCATCCATGGATTTGTTTGGAGCTGTGTTCACGTGCACTTCAAAGTCAAATATATTTAAATTACATTCAAAATACAGAATGCAGTAATCAGAAGGACCATGATCATTCATGTCTTTGCTGTTTTATAAATATTAATACTCTCCAAAAATCTGAAATATGATTTCTCATAATGCATTTTCTTCCATACTGGGGACATAAGATGGAGAATGTTGCAATCTCTTAACTATATTTTCTGAATTTTATAGAAGGATTTGTTGATGTCTAGTCCTAAACTTGATATATTACAATTCTAACTCCCAAGAATGTGGAAAAATTGGATATATATACAAAAATATTTTAGTGCGATCTAGTGTATTCAAACAAGACGGGAGTGATCATTGTAGAAAAAGCTTCTGTTCTCATCCAAGAGTCATTCTTAATCTGTCATTCCCAATCTGTACTCGAATACTATTTTGTTATTATTCTTTGGCTCCAACTCATCAACAAAATCAATGACCAAGAACTTAAAACCTGGTTCTATCCATTCTTTTGAATTTCTTTGTCTCAAATATGTAAAATGTTTGGATGAAACACTTGTAATAATTTTCTTTTAGATTTATTTTTGTGAGTTCACTGATTCGTTTGCCGTCCGCACCAGTCATAAACGGGCCAATCACATGGCATTTAGGGAACCAATCACAGAGCAGCATTGTATTTTGTGCAAAAGTCAAAACGACTCGTACCAAAACAAACATGCAGTGTTCTCGCTGGGTTGAGGTTGAAGGATAAGATAAGATAAGATATTCCTTTATTGTCCCACATGGGGAAATTTCATTGGTGCAACGCAGGTAGATACAGAGGTAGATACAGAAGAACAGATCACTTATAGGAAGTCTGAAAAACACTTTCAGTAGAAGATCTCCTATAAATAAATAAAAACTCCCATAGACAAATACATAAATACCATTGCATGTGATCACGACAGTAATTGCACATGAATATGTGTCACGACGGCACATAGATTGCACATGAATTTCACAGTAATTGCACATGAATTGCACATGAATTCCAACAGCAATTGCACATATGACAGAATTGCACATCAGTATTAGGTTAGGTCAGTATTGCGAGTGTTCAGTACTAACAGTTTTTGTTATAAAGTCTGACAGCAGCAGGAAGGAAAGACCTACGGAACCTTTCCTTCACACATCGAAGGTGGATCAGTCTCTCACTGAAGCTGCTCTCCAGAGGGGACAGAGTGTCCTGCAGGGGGCGACACTCATGGTCCAGCATAGATGTGAATCTAGCCAGGACCCTCCTGTCCCCCACCTCCTGCACCGAGTCCAGAGCACAGCCCAGGACGGAGCTGGACTTCTTGATGACTCTGTCCAGCCTCTTCCTCTCCCTCTCTGTGATGCTGCTGCTCCAGCAGGCCACACCATACAGGAGGGCTGATGCCACCACAGAGTCGTAGAAGGTCTTCAGGAGTGGCCCTGTCACTCCAAAAGACCTGAGTCTCCTCAGGAGGTAGAGCCGACTCTGGCTCTTCCTGTACAGTGCGTCTGTGTTATGAGTCCAGTCCAGTTTGTGGTTCAGATGAACACCCAGGTACTTGTATGATTCCACTCTCTCAATGTCCCGTCCCTGGATGTTCACTGGTGAGGGGGCAGTGGGGTGGCGTCTGCGGAAATCCACCACCATCTCCTTGGTCTTCCCCGCGTTGATGAGGAGGTGGTTCCGCTGACACCAGTCCACAAAGTCCTGCGCCAGTCCTCTGTACTCCGCGTCATCGTCGTCCGTGATGAGTCCGATGATGGCAGAGTCGTCAGAGAACTTCTGCAGGACACAGCTGTCCGTGTCATGTCTGAAGTCTGCAGTGTAAAGGGTGAAGAGAAAGGGCGGACAGTGCCCTGGGGCGCCCCCACACTGCAGGTCCGAGTGTCAGACACACAGTTCCGGGCTCTCACAAACTGGGGTCGGTCTGTGAGGTAGTCCAGGATCCACTCTGCCAGGTCATACTCCACACCAGCCGTCTCCAGCTTGTCCCTCAGGAGCAGCGGCTGGATGGTGTTGAAGGCGCTGGAAAGATCGAAGAACCAGTTGCCGGTGGGACAAACGAGCGAGAAGTGCCTAAACAATTTTCGCTCTCGTGACCCGCCATTCTAAAACCCCTCAGCGAGAATACTGAACATCGTTAGGCAGATGCCCGAACTTCAGCCTATTTTGGGAGAAACTATTTTGGTTTTCAAAAACGTGCGTGAAAGAGGACTGTGCTTTTCTGAACTCTGGACTGGAACAAGTATTTTTTAACATCCCGGTGCTTTAGGTGGGCGCCTTCCCTGACTGAGTCATGTGAAGAACTCGATAGAGAGACACAGATCAAACGGGACCAAATTAACATTCATGCAAAAGTAGAAAAATGTCCAGCAAATGTAATGTCCCTGTTCACCAGCAGTGTTTCACCTTTAAAATGAGTTAATAATAATAAAGGCCTAAGTCGTAACACACAAGGTTCATAAACAGAGGACTGGCTATTTTTATATTAAGTGCTGCAAGTATTCATCTGGAACATTCCTGAAATATTTTGTTTTTTTATTCCCGTGTGGCCTACTTTCCTTTGACAAGCGTGATATTATGTTGTCTTGAATGACAACAACATGACCCATTTTATAGGGCACATGTTAACTGGCTCGGGCTGTCTGCACAATTGGGTCAGTTCAGTTGGGTTTGCTGCCAGCTTTCTCAAGCCTAAAAACCGAGCTGCACAATAAAACTGCAAACGGTTTGAGTTTGCAATATTGTCGGACATAATCAATATCGCAGCAACAAAAATCACATTTACACACAAATAACTTGACTTGATTTTGTCTGGATTTTGTCAATAAGCTTCTTTTTTTTTTTTTTTGTAAATTAAAGTATGCACATTTTAGTTTTAATATGATCGAGCTGTCGGCCTTAAGTTATTTGTTAATTAAGGAGAGGCACTACAACAACTCAACATGTTGGCCGTCATGTGGAACAACAAAAATGTCCAATCTGCTCCTAAAAATGTTTTTATCTGTTTCATCCATAGATTTCTCTAGGAAATTGTAAATTCAAAGGCAGGTTTCCTAAAAGCCTTTTTCTCCCACACTCTGCACTTACAGTAGAACCTACACACACCAGACTTTACAGTCTTGGACTTTTGACAGATCATACAGAAAGATTTGTTGATCTAATTCTAAATCTGATTTTATTAAGTTAAAAGTCTAAACAATAAGGTGAAATTAGAATTTTTAGGCCAATTTTCAGTCTGATCTACCTTACTCAAAAGCTATAAAGATATCCAAAAACCCTTCTGTAATTATTTTGTAACTAATATCCCAACAAAATGAAAACATGATTTTGTCAATTTTTATGATTGTCTTACATGTACTTTATGTGAGTACTACACGAGAAGTTTCAAATTTATATATTTAAATGTAAGATTTTTTCATATTCACCTTTCACATTGCCATTTTATTAGCCGACTAATTATAATTTTATTCAGATGTTAAGCATTTTTATGTGACAAAAGCAGAAAGTTGAAAGCATGTAGTTAAATAGTTGAAGGTCTAGAAGGGAGTTTATTCTACCTTCCTACATATAAATAAATATACTGTTTCCCATTACTTTATTGTATTTTACATGAACATGAGTGCAGTTTGGGCTGGATGCATGGTCAGATCATGGAAACACTGAAAGATTTGGACAACATCTGTTAGTTTTGTGCCTTTGTCCCCTTAAAGTGGACTAAGACGTTCTTTAGTCGACTACAGCCTTACAATATAACTGAAATTATTGTGTAAAAGTCTATTAAAATATAGCAATAAAAGCAAAGTCCTCCTTCTGTCAGAAATGTACTGATTTTAAAATGATAAAGATTAAAAAAAGTTGTATTCGTTATTGATTTATTTAATTTCCAGTCTAAATTTAGCCTTGATTAAAGGACACACATTCTGCTACTTTTTTGACCTTTTAACCCTGTTCTAACATTGCTCCCACATCAAACACATACCTGGAGTTGCATGCACTAGTTGAGATGATGAATTCTGGTTCGAAAAGTCCCCTCCCCTCCGAGCGTCTAAAACACTCACACGTTCTGAATCTTCCTGATGTCTGATGTTTTCTCGATCCGTGATGCGACGCTGAGAATCTTCGGCACTGTTTTGAAGTCCATCAGACATTGCCGGACTCGTTCTGAGGCTTTCTGCTGTCAAATCACGATCAGAACAACTGTAGCTACATCAGTTAGTCGGAAGAGAACCAGGATTCTTTTCTCTCCCAATACGTAATTCCCTCTGCTGCCAGTAGATGGAACTCTTTTTGTTTTTTAATTAATCTTCTTTTTTTTTTTTTTACCATTTTAAGGTACTCAAAAGCATGTTTAACGGCCCTAACAATACAAATAATACATAGTTGTTGTCCTTTAAATCTTGTTTAGGCTGTATTTTGTTTTAGTTTAACGATTTAAATGAAATGACGGTGTGAAGAAATGTATTAAAACATCGCAAACATTTCTGATACAGTGCTGCCCAACTACGATCTAATACCACTATGTTTTTCTTAACCGACGTTCTTTTCGACTGTTACTGAAAATGAAACGTGTGTTTGTTTCTTGTGTCTTGCAGGAGGAGTCAACTGCCTCGCGTACGACGAAGCCATAATCGCTCAACAAGACAGAATTCAGCAGGAAGTAAGTCGGCCGCCCACACGTCTAAAGAACTCACATTGGACCAGAACATTCATGAGTGAGAACTGTCCGCCACAGCAGGACCAACTGGTTGTCAGGGCAAGTTATTATGCGATTTAGTTCCAAATCAAGTGTGCAGGAAAGACTTTGCACGTTCTGTCTGTACAACCGAACTGCTACTGTGCTTTCACGAGACCAAGGTACTATTCAAGTCAGTCACAAAGTTCTAGAAGCTCGTTAATTAGGGCTGCAACGAACCATTATCCTAGTGTTTTGAGGCTTTTTAGGCATTTTTTAACCAAATGTGGTGACGGAATGAATAAATTGTGTCATTGATTATACGTCATAACTAGTTTATTCTTATTTTTGACATTGACATTTCAACTACGCCTCAGTCTTTGTTGTGAAAAGGTTTGGATGGGAAGATTTTATCAATCTCTAATGGCACGGATAATTCCTCTTTTCCTTTATCGATTTGTTAATGATTCTCTTCCTTAACAATTATCGATTCTTATACAACATATAAATTAAAGTGTGTGTTACGGATCTAGTTTTAGCCTAATGTCTTTTTTAGAGCTGGGTTGAAATAATCGATTTTCCGATTTTTAATCGCATATTAATGAGCGATTATCGATTCGTACGTCCAAAGGTCGATTTTTTTTTTTTTTTTTTTTTTTTTTTTTTTTTAATTAAAATAATTTTCTACATTTCCCTCAGTGAACTTCAATCTACCTTCAAGAAAGATAATTCAGGACTCCTGGATTATCTTTCTTGAAGGTAGATTGACCCTTAACCTTTTCATCAGTCTTCCATCAGTAACTACCAATACTTGTAAGATTTGCTGTTTAATATTGATATAATACTAGTTTTAATATGTTGCTTCTCTACACAGTCATGAAGTGAAGGAAACGGTTCAAATACATTTTACATATTTAATAACATTAACCCCCGAATCGAAATCGGATCGAAATCGGAGCGAATCGGATGGGATCTGAGAAATCGGAAAAAAAACGATTTTGAAACGTAAAAATTTGAATCGAATCGATTCTTGAAATTTGAATCGAAACCCAGCTCTAGTCTTTTTAGTACATTGTGACAGAAGTATTGGCTACATTAACACTAAAAGTACAACGTAAAGCATTTTAATTGAGGCGAAACAGAATTTAAAGCTCAATTTCAGAGAGTCAGGTCTAAATACACTCTGTTACCAGATAAACCCCATTTATTGTGTTTTTAAATTGGCTCGAGGTGGAGACGTTTTTGGAATCTTTCAGGTGACAGTTTATGTAACATGTGGTTTATTACTTAAACCAATAATTCAAATGGATAAGACAATACATGTAAGTTGAGTTAAGGACGTTTCCTGACGCATAAGAATGAATTCACCCTTGAGGCTTTAAACAGAACCGTCACAAACATTACTAATAAAATCTGTTGAGATGAGAAAAAACAAATGGCAAGGATTCTGATTTAATTCCAATGTTGTGGTGTTTTCCAGATAGCCAACAGTAACCCTTTAGTGTCGGGTCGGCAGGAGCTGTCGGTGCTGCTGAGGGAATACTCTGAGGACAAGGTTTATCAGCTCAAGATCCAGGTCTGCAGCCGCTCAAAAGTATTGTTCACATTGTGCCCCTGAATCCTTCTGACGGTCACTCATCCCTCTGCCCGCGCGCTCTCTCTCTCTCTCTCTGCAGGACCTCTACAAAAACTACGTGCACATCCGTAAAACGCGGCCGGACGGGAACTGCTTCTACAGAGCATTCGGGTTCGCACACCTCGAGTCGCTGCTGGAGGACAGTAAAGAGCTACAGAAGTGAGCGCTCGTTAAAAAAAAACACTCTTAAAAACACTGTTCTCACGCCCTCTCATCCGTTTGTCCTGTTACTCTTTCAGATTTAAAGCAGTCGCAGCTAAAAGTAAACAGGACCTGGTAGACGGGGGCTTCACAGAATTCACTATTGAAGACTTCCACAACACAGTGAGTTGAACCGTGTGACTATGTAAAGGTGTTTCAGGACTAATTCACATGTGTAAGTGCCAGGCATTACTTTTAGGCGCGTACAGTTCATTTCTTCATAGTTTTGTGTGGATCACGGTCCAGCAGCAGCGCATTGGACGGATCCATCTGTGTCAGGTGTTCTGTGGTGCTTTAGAGCCCATTTGAAACCCTTTTTATTTCTTTAGAATTGACTTCACACTTAAGGTTTGACCGTAGATCAAAATCTGGTTTGGAAAAAATTTACTTACTTTACCAAATCCAACCATCAATGATGCCAAACATAAAAAATGTGTCTTGATGAATAATCTAAATCGGGGTGGGCAATTATTTTCCTCCGAGGGCCATATTCGCCTCCAGGCAAGAAGCGAAGGGCCGGTCCGCGATCATTGGTGTGATTTTTTTTTTTTTTTTTTTTTTTAATTTTTTTAATTTTTTTTCTTATATCAAACAAAATATAACTTTTCTGTTAAATATAGGCTATTTAATCTATTATTTAATTCATTTCATGTCATCTTTATTAAGGATACAAGTGCAGACAGATGCCTGAGGGCAAAAAAATATATATATATATATATATTGCTTGGCATGTTTGGCGGGCTGGATTTTAAAGACAAACGGCCGTATGTGGCCCGCAGGCCGCAGTTTGCCCACCCCTGATCTAAATTGTACCTGATTTATACTTGGTACTGATACTCCAGAGAATTACAAAAAGTCACTGTGAGACATGGTTAAACGACAAACTACTTCCGGTTTATCGTCACCTTTTTCCGCATTTATTTTACTTCCCCGCGTTTGAACGTCTCTTTATGTACTGCATTGGGCTTGGAGAATGGATTTTGGATAGGTTTGGACAATGTTTGATAAACAGGAAACAGCTGAAGCTAACACGATATGTTAGCTTAGTTTTGCAGAGTCTGTTATCTCAACAAATCAAGTGTCTGTCACTAGAAATACAGGCATTTCCCCCCAGATCAAGTCGGTGTTTGGTGAGAAATGATTATCCTCTCTTTCAATTTGCTTTTTGCCGTCTTGTTTTCACCTGCGTCTTGAGTCTTTCTCTCCTGTCCAATCCTCTTGTTCAAAAGCGTTCTGGGAACTAGACTTCTCACTTCCGATTGCTTAAATATAACGGTTCACTTAACACGGTGCGGACACCAATCTGCTCCAAAGATCTAACCTGTAACTTGGCATCTGCTCGTCTCCATGGGTTTAGATCATTTAATGGAATACTCTGAAACCGTCTAATCTAAGCAAATCTGCCGTGCCAGAGAGGAGCGGGTGGCAGACTTTGAATTTGCAGCTAAAATAAAACCTTGGCCATAAAACGGTGGTTGAGTCTCCTTCCCGTGCGTCCCAACAGTTCATGGACCTCATCGACGTTTGTGAGAAGCAGCAGACCCTACAGGAACTGTCCAACTCCTTCAACGACCAGAACGTGTCGGACTACGTGGTGGTTTACCTGCGGCTGCTCACCTCCGGGTACCTCCAGAGGAAACATGGCTTCTTCCAGCATTTCATCGAAGGAGGCCGCTCCGTCAAAGAGTTCTGTCAGCAGGTGGGTTTGTCCAGCTTTTGACGGCTTTTTTAGGCAGAACTAAAGGTGGGAGATGTGCAAAATAAGAATATCAAGTGTACTGTCTAAAACTATTCAAATTGACCTCAAGTATACATCTCTGAAACGAGGGTAAAGTGACACTCATGTTTTGTGGTTAATTGGTTTTTAATTCATTCCATTCATGTTTTGTGCCACACGTGAACCACAACCAGGACATTTACTGTCACATTTCAGCACATTCCTGATGTTTTGTGAAGATATTGTCTGAATATTGTTACAAGATATTGGAAAACGATATCGTAACATACATTTTTGTCATAGAAATGGTGATTTGTTTTTTCTCAGTGTGACAGCACATGCAAACCTGTCATCGAAATGTTGTCCAAAACATTTAGATATCTTTAAACCAAACATTACTGTCACCACACTTTTGCACATATTGCAGCTATGTATGTTTAGGTTAATCGATAATTCCAATTTGAATTGTTGGTAACATACTACAGGAATGATGGATCTGTTAGATAATGTGAATGAAAGAGAATTAAAGATTTTTCAGGACACATATTATGCAAAATTGTTTTTCTTGAGCATTTAACCAGGTTCCCTTATCTAAAACATACCTGGAGTTGTATTTGGCTTGTACTTGTACTTGTTTGATGAATGCTGGAGGTGCTGCAGTTTGTGTACAGGGAGAAGAGCAGAGGAGAAAGTACACAGCCCTGTGGAGAGCCAGTGAGTGTCTGAGACATTCTTCCCATATGATAAATCCCCAAAAATAAATGGGTAAAATAAGGTTAATTGTGTTATAACTGATGAACAATGGAAATATTTTGTTTACACATCAAAGGAGGAGCACAAGTGTCATGTTTGGAGGGAACTCTGTCAGGAAAACGTTTTACGGCACTTTATTACACCTCGCCAAAGTGCAGATCATTCACGGGGAAGTGCTGGTTGAAACGGTAGTTGTCAAGTGGCTCATCACTATCATGCGTTTTGGGACCGCCCTGTTGTTCAAAAATACTGGACTGAGATCGATATGACAGCGTATGGATGTAGGACACCAGCAACGGAGACGATCGATGGATACCTGTGGAGTGTACTTTTGGCTCCAGCAAAAAGGCAATAATAAAAAATGCACGACGGGGATAGAACCAAGTGTCAAAGACTGGACAGACGGAACAGGGAAGGGACATATTCTGGACAGATGTCTCTTTTTTTTTGCCTTTCACTTTCCGGTTTTGTTACATTTGTTTGCGTTCTACCAAAAAAAAAAAAAATGTAACAAACGTAATAATCGTTGTGTTTAATTTATGTTTCTCCTGCAGGAGGTGGAGCCCATGTCCAGAGAGAGCGACCACATTCACATCATCGCCTTAGCCGAGGCCCTGGACGTGGCCATCCTGGTGGAGTACATGGACAGAGGCGAGGGAGGAACCGTCAATCACCACGTGTTCCCTGAAGGAGGCGACCCGCGCATCTTCCTCCTCTATCGACCCGGCCACTACGACATCCTCTACAAATAACACACGACCGACCCACTGACCGACGCTCCTAAAGGACTCAACCTGATCAGCCACGATTGGAAAAAAGAAGCATATGTGAATTTAGTTACACTTACCTCCAATAAAACAAGTGAAATCGATTTAAAAAAAAAAAAAAAACAGATTACGTTTCATGGCTTCTCTACACCTCCCGCCCCTCACATCAAAAATCTTACAAAATAGTGACTTTGAGCAGTTCAAGTTGTACAGTTTATTTTTTCTTTTCTTTTGTGGTTGTAAATGTATCTACTTGCTTATGTTGGATTCTATTCCTTTGTTACATTGCGATTCATTGAGTTTTATTAAAGGGATTTACATCTTAATGCTCTTGTGTATTGTTCACACAGGAAATGCGTCAGACGTGGAACTCGTGACCGACTAAATGTACTTTACTTTTACTTAGAAATATTATATGATGGCAAAGCTTTGAGAATGTGAAGCTGAGGTATAAAGTACTTGCCAAATACTCTGCACTACGATTAACAGATGCTAGAGTTCTATAATTGCTGCTTTGACCACTCATTTGTCTCGGGTCATATTTTGCTTTTTTTTAATATAGTATTGCTACAAAATGTGTTGGTTGAGAGAGAATGTAGTGGAAGGAGTACTTCAAGTTGGTACTCAAGTAAAAGTACAGGTACATGGCTAAAAAATGCTCAATTACTGCTGCCAAAACTGCTTAAGTAAAATTCAAAAATGGATGTGAAAAATACTACTAGTTACTTTTGATGCAATTTGAAAGGTGTTTTGGATCAATATTGTGTACAAATTTTGTTTTTAATGAAATGGTTTGAACTGAATTAAGTTGTTTTAAACCACAATTTGTATATTTGTTTTGAGTGTTTGTAGAATCAGATACAGGAGTTAGGCACATGAATTGATCCGTACTCTAAACTTGCATGATTTTAAATGTAACTAATTACAATTACATGCAAAATAAAGTTTAAAAATCTGCTCAAAAATGTAACTGTTAATTACAGTAACATTAATTTGTAATTGGTGACTTTCCTTTACGTTCCACTGGGCAGACTGATGTAAAGGGGGAAGTAAACCACCCACAACATTTTCAAAGTAACATAATTTTATTATAATGTCACATTAATTCATAGAACATATATGAATCATGCTCACAACGTTTGGATGAACTGGTAAAAAGAATAATGATATGGTGTAGTCACGAGTAAAGTTTGTTTACATTTATACATTACAATCAATATGTATTTCTTCTATATATAATGTTTTGGGTGTCTGAAGTTCCAAGAAACAAGTGATTTGAAAATATATATTTATTAGATGCTTTATATGTGTGATTTAGGGAGGGGGGATATTATTTGCTTACAAAATCTCTCACAGCACTTGTTAAAATACAGGTTTTAATAATTTATGCCAGAACTAGGTCTAAATTGGCTTTAATCTGGTGATTCAATTTACAAAACTATGTGTCACAAACAGGTTGGAAACATCCTTACATAATGGAGTATACATTTGATTTTTTTCAGATTTTACGTTGTATGGCAAAAGAAAAGAACATTTAAAAAACCCTGTACTTTACTGATATTTCTGAGTGCAGTACTAGGAGTATGTCAGCAGGTGGCGGTAGTACAGTGAGTGGAGATGGTAAACAGAAGCAGATGAAAGTAGAACGTTAGCGTCAAACATCGATCGTAGCACTAAACAACTGACCTCAAGATGATTTCAATTCTAAAAGCTTTGTCTGTAAGAAGAATAAGTGTATTTTGTGCTCGGAAACACTCGTCCCTAACAAGTACGTACAAATGACTAAACTACTCTTGAGGTCACAGAGAAGCTAATGCTAAGCTAGTGCACGTCAAGTCCCTGAGCAGTAAAAAATACTTATGTTTGTTATCATGGCAGGGAATTGCATTTGTGCATTTATTTTATTAATAACACGGTACAATTAAAACCTAATACAAATCTACCTTTTATTCTGTAAAGGACACATGAGATACAAAGATCTTCTGTAATTATACTTCTAACAGAGATGCTTATGACAGGTTCTGATGTTTTGTTTTTATAATTATTGCATACTTTGATAGGATAAAAGTAGAACCTGTGGTAAATACTCGATGTATCGTCTTACACTAGTCAGTGTTGCAGTTTGTGAAGAAAAGAAAGTTGAAAGTTACAGGAAGTAGAGCCGAGTTCTAAAACAATCCCTCTGATGTCATCAATAAGCGACATCCCATAAAAAATGCAGGAACAATATACGGACATGTTTTTTTTCTGACAGTTTGAACTATCATCTAACAAAAAAAAGTGTGATCAGGTGTTATTATTTGTCGAATCATAACTAATCTAGCTGTTATTTACACGGATTTTGGCTCTTGTTTTCAGGATGGTTGCTAGGTAACAGTTGTGGAATCGTGTTTGCTGCTCTTGTCTAAACAGGAAGTACAATTATAAAGTGGTAGAAAAATATAAAAGCATTATAAAACTTTTTTTTCTTTGTAAAATCTTAAATATAATCACTTTATTTTAGTGAAATGTGTAGTCCAACCTGTTAAATGCACTTTAATCAATAACATTTATTTAGACTGGCAAATTAACAGGCTATATCTAACGATGATTGTGTTTTTAGTTAATCGAGTACTGGTTTGATAGTGAAAAACCTGTGATTGTGAGGTTTTTACTAAAGTTGACAGATGAACTTACAGAGAACATCTTCATAGACTTTATTCACATCAAACTAGTTTTAATTTGTATTAAAGAAGACTAAATGTACATGTTTCTTGTGTAATTTTGGGTTAATTGCTGCTCTGTCTCAGTCATGAAATCCACAGCATGTTCTGGAGTCTGTGTATAGTCCAGAAAACTATTATTTGATTAGTAAATTAGTTTTCAGCATGTGGTAGCCCTAAATTGAACTTTATTTTACTTGAAACAACATTGGAAGTTGAAAATATAATGAATAAATACACTTCAATGTTTAATTTAATTTTAATTTGCAGTTTAATCCACTGATTTTTCTGCACTTCTTATTTTTAATATTAATAATGCACTGTATTTTTGACTCTCAAAGAATCATAACACATTTTGAAGTGATGAAAAAAACAAACATGATAAACAACAATAGTGAAACTAATTTATGCCAATGACATTATAGATCTACAATATTGTAAAAAACAACAAAAACTGCAATAAACATTTGTTTTTATTTCATTAATTCAAGATTAATATAAAATGATTATGTTTACATTACATTTGTGAGAATGAAAAGGAGCAGAAAGAAGTTTAAAACTCAAATAGCTAGTTCAATATTTGCATTAACAACAAAACTTTATTAGCTGTCTACAAATCAAATCTTATTGTAGTACAGGAAAAAAAACAGGTGATGGAAAGCTACTTCTGTAGAACTAGAGTATTATTATGAGTATTATTATTTTTAACTCGCACAAAGCACAGGAAGCTTCTGCGCATCCGTAATTGTATTTATCTAAAAAAAAACTGCAATTCTTCATTTCTGTCCACAGCCGAACTTCTGGAAAACATGGACAAGAAATCCACCTGGGACCGCTTCTACACCGAGAACAGCAGCCGCGCTCCGTCTTTCAAGAACTTCGAGTGGTTCTTCGGCTTCGACTCCGTTCGCCACATCATCCTACCTTTGTTACGCGCGCACAAACCCGACCTTGATCCCGCTTTCCAAATACTGGACATCGGCTGCGGCACGTCTGCGCTTGGCCCCTGCATTTACAAACACTCGCCCGCCGCCGTCCACGTCACGTGCGCCGACATCTCGCCCATCGCGGTCGAATTAATGCAAGAAAGCGTCGGGAGTAAAGCGGTTCAGGCCAACAACGCGTCTTCTCGGCTCAGGTTTGTGGAAATGGACTGCACTCAATTACTCGCTCACTATAATCCCGAAAGTGTGGATTTGATCCTGGACAAAGGAACTACGGATGCGTTGTTGAGGTCTAAACAGGGCAAAGGTAAGGCTACGCTAATGCTAAGTCAGTGCTTGAAGGTTTTAAGAAGCTCCGGGGCGCTTTTGCAGTTTTCCGACGAAGACCCCGATGCCAGACTGCTGTGGTTGGAGACGGAAATGCAGAAACAAGGGCTGATGGGTAATGTGCTCATGCAAGAGGTCGGGGAGTTAAGGGGAGTTGTGTACTTTTGTTATCAAGTGTCGCCAACTGTACCTTCGTGATAAAGAAATAAATGATGGTGGGTAACTTGTGAGTTTTGTGTATGTTTTTGTTGGGTGGGGTTGTGAGGGTGTGGTTGTTTTGTGTATGTTTTTGTTGGGTGGGGTTGTGAGGGTGTGGTTGTTTTGTGTATGTTTTTGTTGGGTGGGGTTGTGAGGGTGTGGTTGTTTTGTGTATGTTTTTGTTGGGTGGGGTTGTGAGGGTGTGGTTGTTTTGTGTATGTTTTTGTTGGGTGGGGTTGTGAGGATGTGGTTGTTTTGTGTATGTTTTTGTTGGGTGTGGTTGTTTTGTGTATGTTTTTGTTGGGTGGGGTTGTGAGGATGTGGTTGTTTTGTGTATGTTTTTGTTGGGTGGGGTTGTGAGGGTGTGGTTGTTTTGTGTATGTTTTTGTTGGGTGGGGTTGTGAGGGTGTGGTTGTTTTGTGTATGTTTTTGTTGGGTGTGGTTGTTTTGTGTATGTTTTTGTTGGGTGGGGTTGTGAGGGTGTGGATGTTTTGTGTATGTTTTTGTTGGGTGGGGTTGTGAGGATGTGGTTGTTTTGTGTATGTTTTTGTTGGGTGGGGTTGTGAGGGTGTGGATGTTTTGTGTATGTTTTTGTTGGGTGGGGTTGTGAGGGTGTGGATGTTTTGTGTATGTTTTTGTTGGGTGTGGTTGTTTTGTGTATGTTTTTGTTGGGTGGGGTTGTGAGGGTGTGGTTGTTTTGTGTATGTTTTTGTTGGGTGGGGTTGTGAGGGTGTGGATGTTTTGTGTATGTTTTTGTTGGGTGGGGTTGTGAGGATGTGGTTGTTTTGTGTATGTTTTTGTTGGGTGGGGTTGTGAGGGTGTGGATGTTTTGTGTATGTTTTTGTTGGGTGGGGTTGTGAGGGTGTGGATGTTTTGTGTATGTTTTTGTTGGGTGGGGTTGTGAGGGTGTGGTTGTTTTGTGTATGTTTTGTTGGGTGGGGTTGTGAGGGTGTGGTTGTTTTGTGTATGTTTTTGTTGGGTGTGGTTGTTTTGTGTATGTTTTTGTTGGGTGGGGTTGTGAGGGTGTGGTTGTTTTGTGTATGTTTTTGTTGGGTGGGGTTGTGAGGGTGTGGATGTTTTGTGTATGTTTTTGTTGGGTGGGGTTGTGAGGGTGTGGATGTTTTGTGTATGTTTTTGTTGGGTGGGGTTGTGAGGGTGTGGTTGTTTTGTGTATGTTTTTGTTGGGTGGGGTTGTGAGGGTGTGGTTGTTTTGTGTATGTTTTTGTTGAGTGGGGTTGTGCGGGTGTGGTTGTTTTGTGTATGTTTTTGTTGGGTGGGGTTGTGAGGGTGTGGATGTTTTTATTGCGTGATGGAGTTTGGAAAAAATACGGTAGAATATTAGTTTTACACACTTTGAATCAGGAGTTTGCGATGGATGACAGGGCTAATAGTAGTAGTAGTAGTAGTAGTAGTAGTAGTAGTAGTAGTAGTAGTAGTAGTAGTAGTAGTAGTGGTACTACAGGTCTACCACTAGAGGGCACTATAAAGTCTTAACTTTTACTTCAACCACTTTTAATTCTCCCATAATTCTTAAAGTAAAATATATATCTAATAAATATTCTATACATTGTCTAATGGTGAGTACATCCATTATGCACTGAAAACATAACCTTTAACACACTAAAAAGTAACCTCTCAACTAACAAAAATGTAGCGAATAAAAAGTAATGAGGTACAGAAACCTAACATAGTAGTACTTTTACTTTGCGTTACTTTGCACCTCTTCTGTATAATACATGACACACAGTATTGTTTGCACTGCTCAGGGCTCCACCAGTCAGGAGGAAGAAAGTACACATGTATAACAGTATTTAAAAATATTATCCGATAAGTAAATTATTGAAATATTGGATAAAAAGATGAAGCACAGTCCAAAGCGAGAACACATCTACTTTTATACTGCTGCATTTGACATGTTGGAGAGCGAGAGGCTGGTGCAGCGTGCAGAAGTGTGAAAGATTGTGGTTATTGCAGCTTCAAGAGGACATCCTGTGAGCAGAAAGAGAAAGAACACATGTGAACTTCATTTAACCCCTTTCACATTCACATACAGAGGTGTCATGTATAAATGATGTACTTTTACATTTAAAAAAAAAATCTGAATGTCCAGTTTACAGGTGCTCTTCAAGGACAAAAAAAAAGAATTGTTCCTGAATAGTTTTAGTTGTGTGCCAAAGTATACTGGGGGATTGCACTAGATTTCCCAATCCTCTTTTAGGAGAGAGGTGACTTGAGGAGAAGAATGAAGATGTAAGGATTGTGTATATGTGTGTGTGGTTTCTTTGAAAACAGAAAAGGAATTACTTACAGTCATGTTTAATAAAGGCATTTAACTCAAGCACTCGATTGGCAAACGTTCACAAATAACAGGCAACACAGTATAAGCAGAATAGCACCATCTTGTGGACAAGAAAATGTACTGCATTGGACGTTTAGCGTTGATGTAATTGGAAGCAGACAGAAGAAGTAATTAGAGTTTAAGCAAAGTGAAAGAACGTTGAACAATTAAGAGCACTTTAGATGGAAACAGCAGATTAATATAAGTTTAACACACAGCATCAGTGTAAATAAACTAGTTACATGTTATGACAATATGTAAATGAGTAAACACACTCGTGGCTGCACGGACTTAAACACTAAGAGTGATGACATTTGATAAATAAACGTAGAATAGGTGCATATAATACAATTTGTTCACAATATTGAACAAATTTAATTACATAAATAAATAAAAATAAAAAATTTAAATTCAGCCTCGGAGTGTTGTTTCTTTATTTAATTCACATTTATTTGTTTTTGCGCAATGCAGAGAGCTCGCCTTCATCACTTGGTTGCACGGACTAAACCCGGACTAAGAAAGCACGCACAGCTCTGCTTCTAAACTGGACTTGGGATGATCCATAAACCAGGGCAGCAGCAACAGAGCCACGGGAGCGGGTGGGCCTGAAGCCACACCCCCAGACTGCTGCGATGACCCGCATTAAGGCCCATTCATACTTCAAAAGAAGCGAGAGGTTTGAGCTTCGGGCTGGTTCTTGACACATCAACTGAGCGGACGTTTGTTTGGCAGCGCTGTCTGTCAACTAGGCTCTGATTGGCCGAACCATTGGTTGTCAAACTTACACATGAAACACCTTCTTTCCAAAACTGTTAATGCTGAAAGTCTTTTTTATGTGATGAGACCAGCCACAGCTCCATGCAGGCTCTCTCTCCCCCTCTCTTCCCCCTCTCACCCTCTCTCTCACTCCCTCTCCCCCTCTCTCTCCCCCTCTCCCCCTTTCAATGGCACTGCCCTAAACTGGCTAAGGTCCTATCTGGAAGACAGGAAGTAAGTACTTTGTTGAAATTGGTAGCTGTGTCTCAGACCACATGACCCTGACCTGTGGTGTGCCCCAAGGGTCAGTCCTGGGTCCCCTTCTGTTCAACCTCTACATGCTGCCGTTAGGTCAGTTGATATGCAGCGAAAATGTGTCCTATCACAATTATGCAGACGACACTCAGATCTACTGGCCCGTGCGATCGCAGCTGCCTCATGTGAATGCTGCCGTTGTGTCCTTGGGCAAGACACTTAACCCAATTCGCCCTCAGTGTCTGCGTACATCTGGTGTGTGAATGTGTGTGAATGGGTGACTGTTTCCTTGATGTAAAGCGCTTTGAGTACCTTGACGGTAGAAAAGCGCTATATAAATGTGACCATTATTCACTCGGTGTGGATGCAAAACAACTTTCTCCAGCTGAACTCTGACAAGACAGCATGCACTGGGACGGTTTGCAGCCGAGTGTGAAGCGGCTGGGATGAGAATCAGCACCTCCAAATCCGAGGCCATGGTTCTCAACTGGAAAAAGGTGGCTTGCCCTCTCCAGGTGGGTGGGGAGTCCTTGCCCCAAGTGGAGGAGTTCAAGTATCTCGGGGTCTTGTTCACGAGTGAGGGAAGGATGGAGCGTGAGATCGACAGGCGGATCGGTGCAGCGGCTGCAGTGATGCAGTCGCTGCATCGGACTGTTGTGGTGAAGAAGGAGCTGAGTCGAAAGGCAAAGCTCTCGATTTACCGGTCAATCTACGTTCCTACCCTCACCTATGGTCATGAGCTTTGGGTAATGACCTAAAGGACAAGATACAAGCAGTAGAAATGAGCTTGCACCGCCGGGTGGCTGAGCACTGCCTTAGAGATAGGGTGAGGAGCTCAGTCACACGGGAGGAGCTCGGAGTAGAGCCGCTGTTCCTGGCTCGGGCATCTGTTCCGGATGCCTCCTGGGGAAGACCCAGGACACGCTGAAGGGACTATGTCTCTCGGCTGGCCTGGGAACGCCTCGGGATCCCCCCGGAGTTGGAGAAAGTGTCTGGGGAGAGGGAAGTCTGGGAGTCCCTGCTTAGACTGCTGCCCCCGCGACCCGGCCCCGGAGAAGTGGAAGAAGATGGATTAATACAAGGTGAATCCCAGTTGTCTCAAAAGGGTGTCAAATGCTGCTGTTATTCAAGTTAAATAATGTCTGCAGTTTCAAAACATCTTGAGTGCATGTTATTGTATAGTGTCTAAAACCTGGTGAACCTATAGTTTACTTAGTCATGCATGGGATTCTTGTGTCAGTAATTACAGTTCTTTGTGTTGATATTTCTAAGCCTCTGGCAAGGCAAGTTTATTTGTAGAGCACATTTCATACACAAGGTAATTTAAACTGCTTCACACAAAAGGAAAAAAATGCATTAAAATCACAAAGACATGACAGAAATCATAAAAAAGTTTAAGACATAAAAGAGAAGAGTGCAAATAGACCCCTTTCAGTCATATACACAGCTGAGCAAGTTTTTAGCTTAGATTTGAACATTGTCAGAGTAGAACCTGTCTCACATCTTCAGGATTTGTTTCATTTTAAAACAATTACTGCTTGTACAAAGTGCTTCCTTATTGAAACCAGGCTGTGATAAGATAACCTGAGGCCATAACTCAACAGCAAATAATAGTTTGTTTCCATGTCAGTAAAAAAAAAGGGTAAGAGAGGAAGTTACATGTATGTGAGCAGCAGTGACCACAAGCAAGAAAACAACAGCGAAACGAGGCGAGAGAATGTCTTAACTGCATTTTGTTTATTGCTGCCGCGTAGAACATTTCACTTAAAGACTTGTATTTTGTGTGGATAGCTGAGTTCATGGAGGCTCTCATATTGACCTTTGTGCTGTACCTGGCGGCCCCTCTGGCTTCGGCACAGGTGAGAACGCCACTGCAAACTCTTTTCTCAGTCTGTAACTAAGTGTGAATGCATTTTATTCATAGTATTCAGAGTGAAGAAAATATCCACTGTTGATGTAGCAATAAATATGATATATCTTTTGAATGTAAAACCTGTGAGTTGTATCAAAAATGCAATATTTTTCAAAACGAAATACCATTTAGTTTAAATCAAATAGTCCTCCGTGTTCAGTATATGTCCATAATATGAATACAACTAACACTTTATAAAAAATAGACTTTTAATGGCTGTAATAAAGTTAAAACAAATACTTCATTCATAATATACAAACTGTTTATTTAGAATTATTCAGGCTCAGTAACTACTTCAATAATTTCAATCTCCTAACTCTTATTTAAGTAGTTACGAAGCCTGAACCATTCTTAATAACTATGTGTTCCTTATTCATTATTCATTTAATACTTAATCATGCACTATTAGGGCTAATTAAGGTGTAGTTAATGTGAAGTGGTACAGAAATATTGATAACTAGTTCACATTTGCTTTTGTAGTATTCTTACTTTTATTTTTATTTTCATTTCCCATCATTGCTCTCAAAAAAACACCAACATTGCGTCAGAACCTCAAATAGAGTTGAAAACTAAATTGGCTAATAATGAGAGTAACTAGCAGACATTATTGATGCTATAGATAATCATTTAACATTTTTCTCGTCATAAATCGCAATACTTATTATTAATTATAGATGATGATAATACAGACAAAAGTTGATGCCAAAGCCACAATAAACCCTAAAGCTAAAAAAATAAATATTCGAGGTGTTTTATATCATAACTAATCAAATATTGTTGTTTGTTCAAAACAGTTCAAAAGCTGAACAATTTTGACAAAATTTGTGTGCACATCTTAAACCCGTCCAGGAGAATTAACCTTTCAGTATTTCAATTTGAAGCATTTCAGGACATATTTGTAGAGATATACACAACAGAGTCAGTAGGTTTCATAAATATATTTGATCATTTGCAAAAGACGTAATGTGTGACAGTTGAAACGAGGTGTGTAAGTGCCAGAAGGGCAACATGGGTTAACAAGGGTAAACATGAGAATCTGGACAGTCTGCACTTCAGAGCGTTGTGAAAGCGGTAAAGAAAACCACAGCGTAAAACATCTGTCATGTCGTTAAACCAACAAATTAAAATCCTGTTTAGTTTGGATCATCAGGTGTATTTCAAATATCATCAGTTTGACAGACATTCCTTTCTATTATCCTGTTATTCAGGAAAGAGCAACCACAGGACATTAACAGACACAAGTTGTACATTCTGTCAAACTCTGGAATAGTCTAGTCATGTGCCAACACCGCCCCCTTCTGGAAGTATTTTGTCAGGTTTATTCAAAAATCTACCCCCAACTTTACTACTTCTCATTCTACAGCTGTTACTGCAGTACAAAAGAAATACATAGAAATAGCCATTAGCATAAAGAAAAAGTACCCAGGATATATACCGTGCTCCAAAATATATCGTTCCACCTCGTATTTATTGAAGTTGAAAATAGCCATTATCGTGACAGGGCGAAGATAGGTGGAAGGTGAAAACAGGAATTTTCTAAGCGTTTTTGAATGCAAGACAACGCAGGATCACTCAAACATGCATGAATCAATCAGACTACAACTCTGTGGGACGATCGTTTCAACAGTAACTTGAATAAAACCTCCAAAAAGTTGATTTGACATAAAAATTCTCCCTTGAAAAAACGGCCATTCACGAGATCAACCAGCCAAATCAGACATCTACTCGCTTTTGGCACGTATTAACGCTTATTCTTACCTTTTTCCAGGGCCCTAAACAAATCCAGTTAAGCATGATGAACCGAAGCGTCGACGACATGTTCAGCGGCTCGTCGAAAAGATGGCGACAAAAGTCCGAGAGGTTTACTTCCCCCAAGAGATCCAGAACGATCCCTTTCAAACTACTTGGAATCTGGCGGAATCGTGCGCCCAAACCAATCTAAACAAGCTCCCAAATGAGCACAAGGCACTGACAAAAGGGAACCTGCAGGCTATATGCGTCTACACCAACGCTTCCACCTCCTCGTTCCAGTACCACGCTTTGTACTTTTGGCTCACTTCGGCCTTACAGGTACTTAAGAACTCTTGTGAAACTACGTACAAAAGAACCTGCGATGTGTATAATGGAAAGCAAGGCACGGTAATGCGTTTTGGTTACTTTGCTTCTACTTCTCGAAGCCCGTTTGTGGTAGAATACGGCGAAGAGACTTGTTTTCACATTAAGACCTGCTTTGGAGCGTTCATCGGTGATTACTCAGTGGCACCGAGTGAGGAGGAAGTGCTGGTGCCGTCCTATGAGGAGTTTAGAATAGTTGATATTGTGGCAGAGTCCACAAAGATCTTTGTGCTGGAGAGTGTCGGGCACAGCAGTAATCTCAACTGTAACGCCGCCAATCGTAACCAGGAAATCAGGGTCAACTTTGCTCTAATTAGTATTTTCCAGGTTTTGATTGCGTTGTTGCTCAGCAATTTTGGGAACACCATAAATTGAGCGGATAATTGTGAAACACTTTGCCAAGACCAACCACCTTCTTCCGTCCATGCTTAAAAAAGTGTATAATATTGTATATTAGTGGCACAATTCACAATTGTGTGTCGGGACAGAAAAGGTTTCAAAGGTTCTGAAAGTCCTTTTCAATCTGAAAGAAGTGCTTTGAGAAGCTAGAGTTAATATTCCCTGAGCTGAACTGGCCCCGCCCTTAGGGAATCTAGCTTCTCAGATGGAAGAAATCCTCCTTGTCACATTTGTTCAGACCTTTGAAACTTTTGTACAATGGATCCCTCCTGAATGAATGACTTGTACCTTTTTTATTGCTTAGTATGTTGTTTGCTTTCAAACTGTAAACATGCTTAAACCATTTAGGAAGTATTGAAGTTATAGCAAACATTGTAAATATAAGACATGTTTAATATACTATTACTAGGTTTAAAAGAAGTGTTTTCTTTTCATAAAGATTTAATGAGATCAAACTGCTAGAAGACAGGTCCAAATTCACCAGGTGGTCTACGAGGATGAATAACTGTTCATAACTGTGTTAAAAACTGTGTAGAATAGGCAAAGACACCCCATGCAAGGATGTTGCTATGAACTTGAGCTTGCAAATAAAACATAAACTACTTAAATAAAGCCAACTGCAGACTTAACTCCATGTTTTTGTGGCTGCTTTTGAGGCGTGGCAAAACACAACTTCTGGTTTCTTTTCATATTGTACTGCATATATTTCACTCATCTGCATCTCTACATGGAGCAGGTTTTCAAATTTGGTATTGGAAATTTAAGGTCTTAAATTTGACAACATTTGTGATTTAATCTTATAGGAATAAAGGAGGATTTTTCGCCGAACTCAAGCGGTAGTGCGCATGCGCACTCACCCCGTGCGGATGCAGAGAAAAGTGACGAAGCGCAGCGAAGCACGCAGAAAAACGCAGAAACACACGGGAAAAGCTCCAGAAAGCTCCGGAAAAGGCCTGAAAGTGCCGAAGTGTGCCGGAAAGCACCGGAAAGCGAACCCAAAGCGCATGCTGTGTAACGCAGAGGAAGGAGGAGAGAAGTTCTGTTTAAGCTCAACCTTCTATCATTAAGCGTAGTTGTGGTCAGTATATTTCCACAGTTAGTGGATGCAAAACAACTTTCTCCAGCTGAACTCAGACAAGACTGAAATAATCGTTTTTGGCCGACAGAAACAAAGAGAAAGTGTTAGCGGTCACCTCCAGAGTCTCGCTCTAAAACCTACAAACCAAATTAGAAATCTGGGGGTAATAATGGACTCAGACTTGAACTTTAATAGCCACGTCAAATCAATAACATCAGCAGCTTTTTACCATCTAAAAAATATTGCCAAAATCAAAAATATAGTGTCAAAACCAGATTTGGAGAGACTTATCCACGCGTTTGTCTCCAGTAGATTAGACTACTGTAACGGCCTGCTCACTGGTCTCTCCAAACGAGTTGTAAAACAGCTGCAGTACATCCAGAACGCTGCTGCTCGGGTCCTGACCAGAACCAGGAAGTACCATCACATTAGTCCTGTTCTCAGGTCTCTGCACTGGCTCCTGTGGCTCAGAGAATAGACTTTAAAGCAGCTCTGCTTGTGTACAAGTCTCTCCATGGCCTAGCACCAAAGTACATCTTGGATATGTTAGTGCCATATGAACCATCTCGGACTCTGAGGACCTCAGGGACCGGCCTCCTGCTGGTGCCAGAGTCAGGACAAAACATGGGGAATCTGCGTTTCAGTTTTATGCAGCTAAAATCTGGAACATTCTTCCTGAAGATGTGAGACAGGCTTCTACTCTGACAATGTTCAAATCTAAGCTAAAAACAGTTTTGTTCAGCTGCGCATATGACTGAAAGAATTTTTTCTTTGCACTCTTCTCTTTTGTTTGTGATTTTATTAGTTTAGAAAATCAGTTGGATTGATATTTTTTAATTTAGTTAATTTTATTGTATTTCTGTTTCTGTAATTTCTTTGTGATTTGAATGCATTTTTCCTGCTGTGAAGCACTTTGAATTGCCTTGTGTATGAAATGTGCTCTACAAATAAACTTGCCTTGCCTATATTTGATTAAATTCTCAGGTGCATTAAATGGTCTGGTTAAATAGCAGATTTTCTCTCTCCTTTTTATATCGCACATTTGTATATGATAAACATTAGTAGGCTATTAATGAAAGCCTACTAATGAAAGCCTACATTGTGTTTCTACAGCTAAATTATAGTTATACAAAAATAAAAACCTGAATAAAATACTCACAATAAAAATAATACTAAATTATACAATAATTTAGATCTATAGGTAGATCTTTGGGCTTTGTCGAATATAAAAGTAGCTTGTGAGCCAAAAATGTGTGGGCACCCGTGCTATAGACTATGTGAAACAGGGTAGGACAATGAAAGACAAAATGATGAAAAATCTGGAAACAGGGTTTAACCATGAGATACAGAATGGTACTCATGTGGAACAGAAGAAAAATCAACTATTGAAGCTCTAAATAAATCATTATTTGTTAATCCATCACCTCTGTCCATCAATTTTACTCTTTATGTGTGGGCCTTATGCTAGTTTTTATTTATTTTCGGTCCTGAGCCTTCTCTCAGGTGGTGTTGTTGGTTCTTTTATTTTTATATTGAATTTACAGCTAGTGACCGCTCGACTTTCCACATTTGTAAAGCCCGAAATCACAACAGTAGTTCCCTTGAAGGGCGTCAGTGAGAACAGAATAAACAATGTTCATAGGGACTTGGCAATGTCCCAGCATCCCGTGTCCTTAGACAAATGTCCCAAGATCCCCTGTCTTTAGACCCTCCTTCACAAGCACTAAGTCTGTCTACTTGATCGTTCTGATCGGGTTTCATTGATAAACACAGCTGAGTGTCATCTAAATAGCAGATAGCTGGCGGTTTTACTGTTACATTATTTTCATAATGTATTCATCGATTAAACTTTAAATTGGGGATTCTTACGCAGAGCAGTGTAGGCTGCAGTGTGTGCTGCACATTCGGCCTAATCAGGTTCATACTATGACATTATAGAGGGGAGAAGTCTCGTTTCTCCTTGACCATCAAATTGCGTAATTTTTTGTTTATTGTTTTTAATGCGCCACCCCAGGCCACGCCCTCAGATGAGCCCTGTTTCTAGACTCCTTTGAGGGTCTCCACCGCCGCTCAGTGTCTCCACCTCCATCTTGGAGAAGTTCCTCTTTTCCCGCCCTTTCTCGTCCGTCTGTGGCACCGCCTCTCGCCCTTATGAATATTCTAAATATGATAATTTGGTGTTTTGCATAGCCATATATGGTATAATAGAGCAGGCTTAAGGCAAGTTCATGAGGAATTAGCGCAGCACAGATGTAAAATGGGTTGGGATTTAGGAAGAGGGAAGTGCGTAGAGGTGTGCGGCGTAGGTACAATTTCAGAGCCAGCAAGGCCTTCTCTGCTAGCCTAAACATAATCAGAATACAATTTTAAAATATATTTATTTTCCCCACAAATATTTATTAGATTATTCCCCAGAGTAAAGGGGGCTACAGACCGCGGCGTTCGAAGCGTACAGTTTACATTCAAAGTCTATGTAAACGCGCGTCGAACACATCCTGCGTTTTCCACAGCGCGATGTCTACATTTCTGCGACGCGATTCATGTGTTTTGTACGACGCTTTGGGCGTGCTTATGAGGCGCCCGAAGCGTCCAAAGCGGCCGGAGCGACATGTTCAGCTTTGTCCAACTTTCTGCGGCAGATGCGCCGCAGCAGCCAATCAGAGATGACGCTCCAGTGACGTGCTACACACGACCCGGAAAAAGACCCAAAACAAACCCTGCAAAAAAAAAAAATTCTTAAGACGCAGCTCTTGCAAATAATGATATTGACTAAACTCTGCTCAGCTCTGAAGTATATGCGGGTCCCAGACAAGCCCTGGAGCTCATCGCCTCCGCTTTTGGACTTTGTAAAGTTAATAAACCGGAGCCATGGTCCAACATTAAACTCCATTTACACCACGAGAAAAGCAACACAGCACAACTCCTCCACTGCGCATGTGCACAGGACCACTCGGACGCACGTATGCTGTTGAGTGTATTTTACGGACGTGAGTCTGCGGCCATGAGAACCCGCGTCCGGGGCGTTTGTCTTCAAATGTACAGGCGTCTAACTTCTGCCGCGGTGTGTACTAGGCTTAAGAGTTATACTCTTCATTTCATGTCTTCCCTCTTGGTTGCACTGCTTCTGCACCAGGTTGAGATTTGGAGGGCTGGTCTTTATGTTAAATCGTTCATCCAATCATATTCAGCCATCTTGTGTTGCCAGGGTTCTACAATCTGCCCTCAGGCCTTCAGACCTCAACAGTGAGGGTGCTTGTTACTTAAAGTGAATGGAAATGAAAATGATGTGTCAACCAATCAGCTTTAGAGTTGGCTCTTGTCTGCTGGCTATTACACATGAGCCAGCTAGCAGGTGCAGCACGTGCACGTCTTTCGTTTGGATTACAAATATTGAGAGGCTGGTCTTATGGGCGGGGCTATGCAGAACATCAGAACGAGGAAACTGAATTTGATGAACAAATTAATTTACGTACTAAGCTGTTTTCTCAACCCAAAATGGCGGAAGGAGGAAAATATATTGATTTGGTCGAGGATATAAATATAACGCCTTTCTCAAGACGCTGCGAGACAGGCAATGTAATGTCTGGGCTCCGGAATGGTGATGACGCCCCGTCTCTAACCACAAGTGCGTGACAGCACCGCAACGGAGCGAGCAACAGAGCGGACAATGCCGCGCGCAGGGCAATGAAGCTGCACAAAGAAAAGGTAAAATTAAGAAAGAAAAATAGGGACATATTGAACTTAGTTGAACTGTACTGTATTGTACTCTTCCCCTGCAATTCAAGGTGACACAACGCCTGGTTAAACTCCGTTTCAAGACACACATCTTGACCTGTGATATGATTCGCAATGACACGCCCGCTTGGCCTATCTGCGCTGCAGGGAATTTGGTGAACTTAGTAGTTGACTTGTGACTATTGTGATGTACGTCCTGTGATTTCTTTCTTAATGTTTTCAATTAAATCAAAGACCACCTTTCTGGGAAAGGTCTTGGTACCAGCTTGCACCTAAAAGGATCAAAAGGACCAGGGAAATCGTCCAGAGTATAACCTGTATCAAAACACCTTTTGGGATAAGACCTGTCACCAGCCTGGCCCCAAAAGGACCAGGCCAGAGTCCAGACTAGCCTGTATCAAAGCCATCCTTTCTGGGCTACGACTGGGCAATAGCATGGCCCCAAGAGGGCAAAAAGGACCAGGCCAGAGCCCCCAGAGTCTAGCCTGTATCAAAGCCCTCCTTTCTGAGCTAAGTCTTGGCACCAGTCTGGCCCCAAAAGGGCCAAAAGGACCAGGAAAATTGCCCCAGAATCTATCCTGTTTCAAATCTCTCCTTTTTAGCCCAAGTCTTTGCACCGGCCTGGCCCCAAAAAGGCCAAAAGGAATAGGGAACAGGCCCCAAAGTTTACCCTGATTCAAAGCCCTCCTTTTAGAGCTAAGTCTTGGCACCAGCCTGGCCCCAAAAGGGCCAAAAGGTCAACCTCTGGGGCCATTTCCCTTGTCATGTTCTATAACTACTATACTATAATATAATATCTTTGCGACCAATCCTTTTTGAGGATGCTGGACACAAAAATTAAGAAAAGGAACAGGCTTTGTTCTTGCCAATGTGAAGCGTTTCTGAACTGGTCTCTGAAAGGCAACAGCAGAAGTCACACTTATTCGCAGTAAATATTCATGATTATGTTTTTGTTTTTGTGTGAAAATGTTGTTCTTTTAACACAGTGATGTTGATGCACGGTTCATTTTGTGCACCAGTAATTTATTTATATTTATTATTCATTTTTCCAATTAAGAAGGGTTCGGTGAATGCGCTTATGAAACTGGTCGGGTTCAGTACCACCAAAAAGGTTAAGAACCACTGGTCTAAATGTATAGTGTCTAGAGCCATTTCATCACAATGATGGTAATAAGAGGTGGATTAATTCAAGTGGAACTGTGTAGGACCTCACTGAAGGCCCCAGACCCAGATCCAATTTGACGCACTCTTTTACAAACGAAGCCCTAGATGACTTCAGCTGAAGCTGTGAGGGATGAGAGATTACACCAAATTGTACTAGGAGATGCCCTCCCAGACCTTAGGGGCGTTACCTTGGGTAATCAACAGTAATCAACTGATCAGGTGCACTGTCTGATCTAAAAAAAATAAAAAGCAGGCGCCAGGACTTGGTTTCTAAAGAGGCCTTTTTAATTCTGAGTGAACCAAAACTGCCTCTTCGAACGCTTCACAGTCCAGGTGGAGTCACTTTAGACCTTTCACCTGGAAGTGATAGCACCTGTGTTGAGTGCGTATTTGTGTGTATCTGTTTTTGTTTGTGTGTGTGCGCGTGTGTGTGTGCGTGTGTGTGTCTGTGTGTGTGTCTGTGTGTGTGTGTGCGCGTGTGTGTGTGTGTGCGCGCGTGTGTGTGTGCGTGTGTGCGCGCGCGTGTGTGCGCGTGTGTGTGTGTGCGTGCGTGCTTCACTGCTTCTTGTTTTCCTGCTATCTGTCTCCAGCTCCAGACCTCACGTCCTCTCCTCCATGGAGCCTCCAACAGCCTCTCTATCGTCCTCTGCTGGTCTGCTTCCTGTTCGCTCTCTCTCAGCTCTTCAATTGTGGTGTTAGTTATCTCTAACGTCTTTAACAAATCTTCTTTACTTTCCTGCTCCTTGTCCTCTTGTTCGTTCTTCAACTGTGATTTGTGTGTTCTGTGTTGTTGTTGTTGTTTTATGGCGGTTGGCATCCGAGTGTTGCATTACCGCCAGACTTTATTCCTCAGACGTTTCGTAGTTGTTGTTGTTGTTGTTGTTGTTGTTGTTTTATGGCGGTTGGCATCCGAGTGTTGCATTACCGCCAGACTTTATTCCTCAGACTTTTCATAGTTGTTGTTGTTGTTGTTGTTGTTGTTGTTGTTGTTTTATGGCGGTTGGCATCCAAGTGTTGCATTACCGCCAGACTTTATTCCTCAGACTTTGTCGTAGTCCTCAGACTCTGTCGTAGTCCTCAGACTCTGTCGTAGTCCGTAAAAGTACTCCTCCCATTGCTTTGGCGTCACAAAGCCCATGAGGTCATGATGTGTTTTTGTGACTAGAATAGTTGTTGTGTCAGAGACCAACCGGCCTTATTCCAGGGAGACTCTTCTTCACCTTCCTCGCCCTCTTTGACGTTCGGTGCTTTGGAAGTACAAAGCCCATGAGATCATGGGACGTCTTTGTTGTTTTACAAAGCCCATGAGGTCATGGGACGTCTTTGTCGTTTTATCCTTTAGAAGTCCTTCTTCCATCACTTTGGCTTTTCTAGGCCCATGAAGTCAAAGCGCGTTAGAACATCCTCTTGCTCCTCATCCTCGGCTCAGTCTCCAACACCCCCCACCTCTATAAACGTTTACCCAGCCCTGTGCTACATAAGTAAGCAACCACAGCCTGACACAAACCCTGTGACTGGATCGCCAGAACGTTCCGCAGATTGAACTCCCGCCCATTATTCCGAAACCACAAGGCCAACCCGGCCCTTTCCCTATCATAAGCCTCACAGCAAATCAGCACATGCTCGACAGTCTCTGGCACCCGACAGTGACCACACAGACCGGTCGGATGTTTGCCTATCCTACTCAGTGACCAATTGAGTCCAGTATGGCCAATCCTCATGCGGGCGAAGGCCCTTTCCTCCCACGCGTTCCTGCCCATAGACCCGCAAGGACCCACACTACCCTGTATGTGATAGAGATGCCGTCCAGTAACACAGTGGCTCCAAAATTCCTGCCAAAGGCCGACCACATGACTCTTGATAACGGGCTTGATTTCAGACTTGCCCAACTCAACCGCCACATCAATTGATGGCCGCCGAAGGGAACGTTTAGCCAGTGCATCAACCATTTCGTTACCATCCACCCCCACATGCGCAGGGACCCAAATGAAGGAAACCCTCACATCCTTCCTGGACAGGGAGAGCATCAGACAGAAGATGCCATTCAACACATCCTGTCTGCAATCCGATTTCCCAGATTTAATGCTTTGCAATGCAGAAAGGCTGTCAGAGGCCACCACAATGCCGCAACACTGCAAAGCAGATTCTGCCCATTCCAACGCCAACCGTATCGCTATAAGTTCCGACGTGAAAACAGAAAGGCGATCTGTCAACCTCTTCTTGACCGCTAGCCCCAGGTCAGGCACAAAATAAGCGGCGCCAGTACGCCCACTCTCAGGATCCCTAGACCCGTCGGTATAAATAAACACATCACCTGAGTGCTTATCGATGAGCGCTTGAACGGCAAACTGCGGTGCCCTCCCAGCGACTCCTCTAAGCTTGCCATGCAAGCTAACATCAACAGGAGCCGGGACAAACTTCCACGGAGCTATAGCAGACAAAGCCACCGACGGGCTCACACGCAGATCACCAACCCCCGCAAGCCGCGCCTTCGCATTTCCTACCTGGCTGAAAACCATACCGCCAGCCTCACTCTGCCCCCCATCAACCCTGAGAAAGTCCCTCACCGGGTGAGAGCTCGTATGACCTTGCACATTCACCCAGTAAGCCAACAGAAGTTCTAGCCTCCGGAGCCGTAACGGCAATTCCCCCAACTCAACCTGCAGCGCCGAGACAGGGGAGGTCCTAAAAGCCCTACAGCAGATGCGCAAGGCCTGGGCTTGCTCCACATCAAGCTTCTTTAAGTTAGTCTCAGCCGCAGACATGTAGGCTATACAGCCATAATCAATAGCCGCCCTCATGACGGCCCGATAAATACCCAGGAGCGACCTTCTGCTGGCCCCCCAGTCCTGGCCGGATAGACAACGAAGCAAGTTATTCACCCTTTTGCATTTACCACTGACCTCATCAATGTGCCGACGCCAACTAAGCCTCTCGTCAAAGGTGACCCCCAAGAACCTCACCTCCCTGACCTGTTCGAGCACCTGCCCATGCAGTCGAAGGGAGATGTCCCTATGCCCATTGAAGAAACAGATCACTTGAGACTTCCGTACGGACAGTTTAAACCCCCACTTCAGGGTCCACTGCTCCATCTGCTGTATTGCCCTTTGCAGTTTCGCCTCGTAAAACCGGAGATTCCTCCCTCTCACCCATAGAGCGCCATCGTCAGCATAAAGGCTCCTCCCAACAGACCCATCCACGTCGTCAAAGATGTCCTTAATCATAACATTGAACAAGATAGGGCTACACACACTCCCCTGCGGGATCCCATTCTCCACCCCATAGACCCCAGAGTAAGCAGCGCCCACTCTGGTTTGGATACGCCGGCCAGACAGAAAGCTCCGGACCCAGTTAAACAGTTTACCCTTCACACCACACTTCCGCAGCTTAATGAGGAGCCCATCCTTCCAAACCATATCGTACGCCTTCTCCACATCAAAGAGCACCGCAATAACCTTTTCTTTCTGAGCCCTGGCCAGCTGGATATCAGATTCCAAACACAACACGGAATCCATGGTGTTCCTGCCCCTACGGAAACCACTCTGGTGCGCGGGAAGCAAACCCTGACTCTCCAAGAAGTAATCCAACCGCTCGGTAACCATGCGCTCCATTGTTTTCCCGAGCTGCGACGTCAAGGCAATCGGCCTATAACTTGAAGGGTCAGACGCTGGCCTACCCGGCTTCAGAACCGGCACCACCGTAGACTGTTTCCACGCAGATGGAACACAACCTGAATCCCAAACACGGTTGAAAAGACCCAGGACTAGCCCAAGCGTGTCATCAGTCAAATGAGAGAGCATGTCATAGCACACCTCATCTTTACCCGGGGCTGTCTGTTTCGCCTTAGAAAGTGCTCTCCTTAGCTCAAACAAACTAAACGGAAGGTCAAGGTCATCTTGAGTCGAAGGCTGGTGCCCAATCAGCTCAGAATTCTGGGCCAAAGTACTCTCCCTGTAGTGCCTTTCCGCAGGTGAGAGATTGTCAGAGCTGTGCACCGACACAAAGGTGCTGGCCAACAGTTCAGCTTTGTCAACGTCGCTGACTGCTTCAACACCATTCAGTACTAGGACCGGGGTCCCATGACGGCGCTCAACCCCATGCATCCGCTTAATCATCCCCCAAACATCCCCGAGACGCGTTTCTCTCCCAATTTTGGAACAATACCGCCTCCAATAGGCACTCTTGGCCGTTCTCACAGTTTTCCGCACAACAGCGCGGGCCCTCTTGTAGTCAATGAGGGCACCCTCAGTGTGGGCAACCCTTAGCCGGCGAAACGCCGCATTTCTCGCCCTAACAGCATGACCACATGCTTCAGTCCACCACGGCACCCGATTCCTATGTCCACTACCACCACTCTTAGGAATCGTGCCTACCGCTGACTGCGTGATGAGCGAGACAATTGCACTATTGAGATCATCCACCTGAGTCAATCCTCCTTCCTGCAGAACCCTAGAACCATCATCAGCTTTCCTCAGGAAAGCCCCCCAGTTCGCCCTTGCCAACTGCCACCTCTGGATCCTCGTCCCCCTGACCACACAGCTCCCAAAGCCAATCACGGTGCGGACTAGATAGTGATCACTACCAAAAGAAAGATTACCAAGAACCTCCCAACTACAAACACCAGCTAACTCCTTGGACACAAGTGTAAGATCTATTGCACTTTCCGCACCGGTCCCCATATCATAGCGGGTCCCACCCCCATCATTCAGACAAACCAACTCCCTTTGATTGATAAAACCCTCTACCACCTGCCCATGCCTATCGGTACCACTACCGCCCCACAAAGCGCTATGCGCATTAAAATCCCCACACCACACGGCCTTTCCCCGAACATCCTTACCGATACTATGCAAGGACTCTAACGTTAACTCACCACACGGATTATAAAGGTTAACCACAGTAACAGCTTCACCACCCAGCCAGACCCTCACCGCCAGGGCCTCCGGCGCTTTACTCACACTGACAACAACGTAATTTAGGTCATCTCGGACAAACACAGCCACACCTCCGCCTCTACCCTGCTCCCTATCATTCCTAACACACACATACCCTTGTATCCCAAAACCCCACCTAGGTCGTAACCAAGTCTCCTGCACGCACATAACGTGAGGCTTGTTCAACAAGGTAGAGACAAAATGCTTAAATTCCTGGCTTTATTCCAGGAAGACTCTTCTTCATCTTCCTCTCCTTCTTTGACGTTCGGCGCTTCCACCATACAGCTTTATTCTTCAGGCTTCATTCTATAGGCTTTAATATGTCCACTGATGTCGCCGCTTGGTAGCCGTGCGTCTAGAAGACTGGGCGAGGACAGGAGACCACCCCCACCCCCATCTCGTCACTCTGATCACTCTGACTCCCCACAAGCAGACCCCCATCACTCCGACTCCCATTTAGCGCCTTTAGCCTGTTTTCTATATCTGCCCAATCAAGCTCCTTTGTTCCAAGGAATCTCCCTGCAGCTTTAGCAATGATCCTGATCCTTTCAGTTCTGCTTTGAGTCTGAGCAGCACAGTTTACAACATCCACCATAAAGAGTACAAAATCCTCTCTATCCACAACCAGGGTATTCTCATTAATTCTGGAACCTGCACACTTGGGACCTCCACTCTTGAAACCTTCACACTTCTTGGGAGCCACGCTGGCCTTTCTCATTTCGCCCTGGCTGGGAGCAGCGCTGGCTCCTCTCTCTGTATTTACTCTAAACTCGTTACTTGAAACTTTCTTGACTGCATCTGCATAGGATATACCTTGAGAGACCTTTATTTTCTGCACCTCAGCAGCTCTTTTGCTAAACCTGCATCCCCCGTAGGCAGAGCTATGTTCTTCCCCACAGTTACAGCACTTCAGTTTTGCACCCACGTCACACTTCCCATACTCATGATCTCCTGCACATTTACCACACCTTTGCCTCCCTCTACAGACCGCTGCAATATGCCCAAAGGGCTGGCACTTAAAGCAACGCAGGGGCGGCGGAACATGTGGCCTGACGCTATAGCACATGTACCCAATGAACACCTTACTAGGCAGGCACCTCCCTTCAAGTGTTACCATTACCGACAAGCTGTCACATCTTACCCCAGACCGGGTCACCTTCAACCGCCTAGCATCCACCACCGTAGCTCCAGTCAAATTCTCCTTAACTTCATCCACAGACGTCGCTGTAGGGACGCCTACGACAACTCCTCTGACCGTGTTTCTTTCAGCATCAGACACAAGAATGACCTTTCCACCCAGACGTTTAGTTCCAATCGCCTTCCGCTGCTGAGCCGCGTCCTTGCACACGACCAGCAGCGAGCCATCTCTAAGGACTCTCGCACTCTTGATCACTCCCACAGCTACAGTTAGGCTCTTTGACATATGCCACTGAATTCCACTCCTTAAAGGATGCACGATCCTGTGCAAGCCCTATGATCACCTTACAGTCTCTGCTCTCACCCCGGATATCAATAGCTTCAGCCTCATCCTGCTGCTCATTCCCAGAACCCTCGGACGAGCTAAGGGACTTTTTACATTTCCGGGCACGTGCAGCCAGAAAAGGCTGCTCCTCCACGCCGTCCAGAACGTCTTCGACCACCGATCCACTCTCCTCTGCCATCTCCCGTCTCTCCAGACCGGAGACTAGCTCTTCTTCTTCTTCTTCTTTGGTGTTTTATCGTAGTCCTCAATTGGATGCCAACCGCCATAAAACAACAACAACAACAACTTGGATACCAACCACCATAAAACGCCAAAGAAGAAGAAGAACATCCTCTGAGAATTTCCTTCACCGGATGCGTGGCTGTATGTTCTTCCAGTAAGCCAACATAAGCTTTAACCTCCGGATCCGTAGTGGCATTTCTCCCAATACAACCTGCATTGCAGAGAAAGTAGAAGTCCTAAAAGCCTTACAGCAGATACGCAAGGCTTGGGCTTGCTCTACATCAAGTTTCTTTAAGTTAGTTTCAGCTGAAGACATGTAAGCAATACAGCAATAATCAATTGTTGCTCTCATAATAGCCCAATGAATATTCATGAGCGCTCTTCTGCTAGCTCCCCAGTCCTGGCCAGATAGACAACGCAGCAGCTTATTCCCCTTTTTGCACTTGTCCCTAACCTGTCGCCAATCAAGCTTCTCGTCAAAGATGACTCCTAAGAATCTCACTTCCCTGACCTGTTCGAGTACTTGCCCGTGCAGTTTAAGGGAGACGTCCCTATTCCCATGAAAGAAACAAATCAGTTGAGATTTCTGTCTGGACAGCTTCAATCCCCGATTCAGAGTCCACTGCTCCACCTGCTGTATTGCTCTTTGTATTTTCCTCTCATAAAATTGGAGATGTCTACCTCTCACCCACAATGCACCATCTTCGGCATAAATGCTCCTTCCAACAGATTGATTTACATCTTTAAAGATGTCATTAATCATGAAACAGGAACAGGAAAGGGCTGCACACACTTCATTCGGGGATTCCATTTTCTACCTCATAAACCTCAGAGTAAACTGTGCCTACTCTGGTTTGAATTTGCAGACCAAACAAGAAACTTCTTACCCAGTTAAACAACTTTCCCTTCACCAAACTTGATAAGAAGCCCTTCCTTCTAAACCATATCGTATGCTTTCTCCACATCAAAGAATACTGCAATGACATTTTCTCTGTTAGTCTTGGCTATTTCAGATTCTAAACATATTACAGAGTCCATGGTATTACTTCTCTTGCAGCCACTACCCACTGTGGAAGCGGAAAGCAAATTCTGACTTTCCAAGAGGTAATTCAGTCGCTCGGTCTTGACGTTTTTTCGAGATCCATCATCAAAATTCTTCTTCTTCTTCTTCTTCTTCTTCTTCTTCTTCTTCTTCTTCTTCTTCTTCTTCTTCTTCTTCTTCTTCTTCTTCTTCTTCTTCTTCTTCTTCTTCTTCTTCTTCTTCTTCTTCTTCTTCTTCTTCTTCGGTGTTTTATGGCGATTTTTCTTATCTTTTATTGTGGCAGAATTTTGGTGAAATCATCAACAGTGACATCATCAACAGTGACATCATCAACAGTGATATCATCAACAGTGACATCATCAGCAGTGATATCAATTGTGCTTTGAGGTCTAAGACGTACAACTACAGTAGGTAGCAATTGGACGTCATAAAAGTCTGGCGGTAATGTAACACTTAGATACAAACCGCCATAAAACAACAACAACAAAACAACAAAAACAACAATTGGACCGGGGGCCGCCCCCGAATAAAGTCTGGCGGTAATGTAACACTTGGATACCAGCCGCCATAAAACATCAAAGAAGAAGAAGTAGGTAGTGGAAATGCACCTTATCAGTTGGCTGCCAACCACAAAGTGTAAAGTCTAAAGAAGATGGCAGTAAATGCACCTGTGCAGTTGGCTGCCAGCCGACATTAAAAGTAACAGAAGGACTCAAGCAACCAAACCACGTGTGAGCCAGACTCTGGACACACTAAGACCATGGAGAGCGGGGAAGGCACCCAAAGACCACCCTGCAACATAGCAGCAGTTTCAGTTATGCAGAACCTGTTAGCAATGTCTTACATCACAATTGAGCTGCTGGAGGAGCAGATCACAGCTCAGACCCGCATGGAGGAGAGAACACGTCGTCTGGAGCTGGAGAGAAATGAGCTGCGGAGAGACATGGATCAGATGCAAAGGAATACAGAGTGTCTGCAGCAGCGGTTGGAGGAGCAGGTCACAGCTCAGATCGACATGAAGGAGAAGACGCATGGTCTGGAGCTGGAGAGAGATGTTCTGCGGAGGGACATGGATCAGATGCAAAGGACGACAAAGAGGCTGCAGCAGCCGTCAGAGGAGCAGGCCGAAGCTCAGACCGACATGAAGGAGAGGACGCATGGTCTGGAGCTGGAGAAAGATGAGTGCAGCAGTATCATGAATCAGATGCGATGGATGGCAGAACAGATGGGGAAGCAGCAGGAGAAGAAGAGAAAGAAGAAGTGGTGGAGACAATTGTGCTGTTGATGAGCAGCAGCACAACCCCCCACACACACGCACGCACGCACACACACACACACACACACACACACACACAAACACACAAACACAACACAGGGGCTAACACCTTCAGCTGAAAGGTCTAAAGTGACTTCACCTGGACTTTGATTGTGAAGCGTTCAAAGAGGCAGTTTTGCTTTACGTAGAATTGAAAAGGCCTCTATAGAAACTAAGTTCTGGCACCTGCTTTTTTTCCATCAGAGAGTGCAACTGACCAAAACCACTAACTGCAACGTCTTGACAATATTTCAGTTTTACTGAAAAGGTAGCAGCATCGTCGTTCCTTTTTTACAACATGCGTTGTTATAGTAACTGGTTAACAACGTTCTTATCAGTAATAACTTCACAACATGTTTCTGTAGAACGCAGCTCATCAGCGCCATCTGTCGGTATAAATACAGTTGATATAAAAAGTCTACACACCTCTGTTAAAATGCCAGGTTTTGTGATGTAAGAAAATTAGATCAAGATGAATTATTTCAAAACTTTTTCCACCTTTAATGATTCAATTGAAAATGTGTTTTAATCCTTTGGGGAGGGAGGAGTGAAAATAAACAATAATGTGGTCATGCCCAGAACACGTTCAAACTCATTCAAACTTGTGTTAAATAGTCAATACACATCTGCCATCATTCGATTTGCCTCTGGTCAACCCCCAATAAAGGCTGGGTAAGAATGTCTCAGACACTCGGACTATCAGCACTCAATCTGCGAATTTAGACCGGGAACTCTGATATTTATCCTATTCTGTGGTAAGCCCTGCCCACGGGGCGGGTCCAGATGACTACAACTGTATCTTTTTCTACAATGGAACACTCCTGGAAAAACGAGGGATTACACCGACGTGGAGTAAATACTGTATATTTCTGTTCATTTGGAGACTATTTTCTGTTGTCTATATTAAATCTATTTTTCAGGGAGTTGTGCCTTTTGAGTCCATTTCTACTGAGAATTCACCACAATTATTTCAATTTGACATATTATTTTCCATTTGAAATATTATTGAAATACTGTTTACAGAATAAATGTTGAAATATGCTCACCAAAGTCTTCTAGATAAAGAATAGTGTATTGCTGATGAAAATCGCGTTTGCCGCATTCCCTAAACTTGCCTATAAAAATGGTGCTTATGGTGCTGAAAGAGTAACTGTGGACGTCCGGTGGAACATCAGAGCAAACATGGGAAACAGAAGACTGGTAACACTATTGGAACCAAACAAAGCTGACGATTCACGGCTCAAGTGGAAAAAGCCAGCCTCACAAGCTAACGAGGCTAACGTGGCTAACAGGTCAGAAGCAGCTGCCAACAGCCCACTCCCTGCCGAAAAACAAAGCTCTGTCCCTGAGGTGGGGTCTCCAAGCTCGCCCTTGTCGGAAGGAGGAGGGGAGATGACATTACACCAACTATTATGATGTTTCTTAACAATCGTGTGAAAGAACCTGTCACGGAGGCTGCAAAGGTTAATGGGGACCTCCAGTGCAAAGACAAGCACGTCCTCTTTGTCCCAGGTATTCCATACTAGGTTCTTCAACCACAAGAAAAGTTCCACCATATTGAGCTCAGGATGAGAAAATTGAGACATGGATTTTCTGACGACTTACAAAGGTAAAAAGCACGTGCTCAGAACTGGGAGAGGCAGAATTGCTCCTCAGTGACAAGAGATGATTATAGTGATGTGATTTGTTTGTTATTGACATCAGACTAGATGCTCCATGTTGACTGTCTACTTTAGTACATAACTGTGCCAAATGTGGGAGAGTGGATTTTTTGGAAAATGGGAAATTATGTAGAAAATGTAGAGGGCGGGGGGGCATAGTGGACGGGGGAGGTAGTGTGTCCAGTTTTTTTTTTTTGAGGATTGGAGCCAGAAGCGTCCGGGAAGCTTTCGGGGGCCCTTCCTTAGGTATAGACTTCCCTCCATTTTCTGATCAATTTACATGATCAGGTTTTGGCTTTGGTGCATGTTCTCAGCATGAACCCTTTTGTTTTCTATGTTATCTTTTTGTTGTTCTTGTTTTTATATGTTGTGTTCAACCAGAGAGTTCAAAAATATTCGAAAATTTTCGATGGAAAAATCAATACAATTAATCCGATGACATTGGAAGAGTTACAAGTAACACCGTTCAACGTTAACGGGAATTTGAGCCCAATCAAACGATCAAACATTTGAACAAAAATTAAAAGAAAAAATAAACTTTACTAAGTTGTTTCGCGAGCCCGCCAACGTCAAAAACGGAGATCCTAAAAAAAAATTGATATGTATTTTTCCTGTTCGCGGATTTTTCGCAGTTTTTTTGGCCAAAACCTCAATAGAAATAAAAATGGAAATGTTTTCTGCACCAGCAACTCCGACCCCGAGATAGATCCCTCTTGTCAGAATGTCAGAGAGCTTTGAAACTGTCGCAACTCACGGCTTCCTGGATCGACCGTAGATCCATGAGATCGACTGGTAGATTAACATAAAGGATGTGGGGTGGGCGTGGCTTTGTCTCAGGCTCCCATTCATTGAACTCGTCGTGTTCGAACGAGGAAATGAAGAATACGCGCCTTGACCGATTATATCAGAATCATTTTGTCGCTGCCATTTAAGTAGCACAAGTCCTACTCAACCTATATTCAACCTATATTAGACGTGTCTCAGAGTGGTACAAAGCTCTAAAAAACACGTATCCCTTTGCTTTTAACAACAATTAACCGGGCATTTTAAAAAACGCAGACCCCTCCTAGTTGGAAAGAAGCCATCATATCTCTAATACCTAAAGAGCAGAAGGACCGACTTGACTGTGCCTCATATAGACCCATTTCTATTTTGAATGCGGACATAATTGAGGTTTATATACCTCAATTATGTCCAAAAGAATGGAACATATACTCTTTTTTTTTTCATTTATACAGGGAAAACCCAATAAGAAAAGGGTCTTTTTCATGGGTACCCTAAAACACAACACAGAATAAACAACAAACAAACAAACAGCATATTCAAACACAAATAAAACATTCAATAAAATTAACCAATACATAAAAACCCATTTACACATACAATATGAGATAAAATTATATAAAACAATCGCAACGGCACAGCGGGTCGTCGACTAATTACGTTAAAAATAAATAGGAAGGAGAGGGTCGTTTGGCTTTGGCGGATGAAGAGTAAACCTCTTCTGAAAAAGCCTAATCTAGATCCCGACCTATTGGTAAACTACAGACCTATTTCAAATCTTCCCTTCGTCTCTAAAATCCTTGAAAAAGTTATAGTAAAACAGCTTTGTCGCCACCTGCAGGACAATAACTTATTTGAAGTTTTCCAGTCAGGGTTCAGAGCCCACCACAGCACTGAAACTGCACTAGTTAAAGTCACAAATGATTTGTTATTAGCCGCTGACGATGGACTGGTCTCAATCCTGGTTCTGTTGGACCTGAGCGCAGCGTTTGACACCATTGACCACAACATTCTGGTTAGAATGTGATGTAGGTGTTGGAGGAACAGCCCTCAGCTGGTTTAAATCCTATCTATCTGATAGGTACCAATTTGTTAATGTAAACAAGAGCTCCTCACCATGCTCTAAAGTAATTTACGGTGTGCCACAGGGTTCGGTACTCGGTCCAATTCTGTTTACTCTTTATATGCTGCCATTAGGCAACATTATCAGAAAGCATGACATTAACTTCCACTGCTATGCAGATGACACTCAGCTGTATTTATCAATGAAACCTGATCAGAGCGATCAAGTAGACAGACTTAGTGCTTGTGTGAAGGAGATAAAAACCTGGATGACACTTAACTACCTGCTTCTTAACCCTAGCCAAAATCAGAAGAATCCTGCCTAAAAGCGATGCTGAAAAACTTATCCATGCATTTGTAACGACTAGATTAGACTACTGTAACTCCCTGCTTGAAGCGTGTCCTAAAAGCATAAAAAGCTTTCAACTGGTTCAAAACGCAGCAGCAAGATTACTATCAGGAACAAAAAGAAGAGAGCACATTACGCCAGTGCTGAAGTCTCTTCACTGGCTCCCCGTCGAGTTTAGAATCAAATTTAAAATTCTACTCTTGACCTACAAAGCCATAAATGACATGGCCCCATCCTACCTCAAAGATGCTATAGAACCATATCATCCAAACAGAGCTCTTCGCTCTCAGAATGCCGGCCTTCTGGTGGTCCCAAGAGTCTCTAAAAGTACTGTAGGAGGTAGAGCGTTTAGCTACCAAGCTCCTGTGTTATGGAATCAGCTCCCAACCCATGTTAAATATGCTGACACAGTCTCTTCATTTAAGTCCAGGCTTAAAACGTTCCTCTTCGAAATCGCTTATGGTCAGACTAGTTAGGAACAGAAACATAAACCCACAGCTTTAGCTATGCTGCCCTAGGAGTAACTGTGCTGGGGGAAGTATGTCAGCTTGAGCACTATCCTCTTCTTCTGACTACTTATGCTATCAAACAATATTTATTTTTTAATTCCACTTGCAAACTGTTCACCGCCTTCTTTTTCTTTCTCTCACTCCTGAGGACCTGTGGACCCAGATGTCCCTCTCCTGGTCCCTGCCCTGTGTGGACGGTCCCTCATCTGCCTGAGGAGTGGGTCCAGCTCGCCTCCGACGGTCCCTCATCTGCCTGAAGAGTGGGTCCAGTTCGCCTCAGTCGGTCCCTCATCTGCCTGAAGAGTGGGTCCAGTTCGCCTCAGTCGGTCCCTCATCTGCCTGAAGAGTGGGTCCAGTTCGCCTCAGTCGGTCCCTCATCTGCCTGAAGAGTGGGTCCAGCTCGACTCAGTCGGTCCCTCATCTGCCTGAAGAGTGGGTCCAGTTCGCCTCAGTCGGTCCCTCATCTGCCTGAAGAGTGGGTCCAGCTCGACTCAGATGGTCCCTCATCTGCCTGAAGAGTGGGTCCAGTTCGCCTCAGTCGGTCCCTCATCTGCCTGAAGAGTGGGTCCAGTTCGCCTCAGTCGGTCCCTCATCTGCCTGAAGAGTGGGTCCAGTTCGCCTCAGTCGGTCCCTCATCTGCCTGAAGAGTGGGTCCAGCTCGACTCAGACGGTCCCTCATCTGCCTGAAGAGTGGGTCCAGCTCGACTCAGACGGTCCCTCATCTGCCTGAAGAGTGGGTCCAGTTCGCCTCAGTCGGTCCCTCATCTGCCTGAAGAGTGGGTCCAGTTCGCCTCAGTCGGTCTCTCATCTGCCTGAAGAGTGGGTCCAGTTCGCCTCAGTCGGTCCCTCATCTGCCTGAAGAGTGGGTCCAGCTCCAGTCTCCCTCGTGTCCGTCTGTCCGTCTGTGAGAGTCGGATCTCTCCTTCACTGGAACTCCTCCAGGTTTCTACGCTTTTTTCCCAAAGAGGTTTTTTTTTTGTAGTTTTTCCTGGCCAAGAAGGAGAGTCTAAGGACAGAGGACCCTGGGACATCGTCCCTCGCCACCATAGACATTGTCTGACTCCCTCGCCACCACAGACATTGTCTGACTTCATCGCCACCACAGACATTGTTGATTCATTTCTCCCTGTGGCCCTCAGAGGCAACTGTTGTTGTGATTTTGGGCCTTACAAAAATAAATTGATTTGATTTGATTTGATTTGATTTGATTTGAAGAGTGGGAAACTGTACATCACAATGGAGAACCACAAAATCAAATGTTTGGAGAGAATTCTGTTGGAAAAATATGTCACGTTTCTTTATAACACCATGTCAAAGTGCTCATTATACATAGGGTCATTCTAACTGTTGGAGAAACTGTGACAGCCAGAGGGCAAATCACTCTCATGTGTTTGGGCCTGTCCTGTTGCTCAGAAATATTGGACAGAGATCTATAAAGAGCTACAAACTGTTTTGGACATCATCATTGCACTGGATTTCAGAACTATGTATTTGGGCCTCAGGATTCCAGCCATGGACATAATCAATGAAAACCTTTGGAACATACTTCTGGCAAATGTTACGGACTTTGGACTAGTTGGAACCATTATTTTGCTTTTGAATATTTTGTTGATGTGTGTTGTTTGTTTGTTCCCATTATCTTCAGTCAGGACACCTATACCACCCTCCAGTTTAGGCCAGAAATGCTTTACTCTCTGTAATTCGTATCAAGTTATAAGAACACTACATCAACAGGATACAATCAATGTCCAATTTTTCTGGATTCATTAGAAGATACTGTATATCAAAAAAAAAAATGGAATTTTTGGTTGCTTCTTTTTCTTCTACCAAAATACCTAAGACTGTACTCTGCCGGAATTAAATGTTTTTTTCATGCACACTGTGACTTGTTTTATAGAAAGGGTTAACTACTGACCTTCAATCAGCCCCAGAATGAGGACGACTGCAGTGTGTGTGGGAATGTTAGTGCCTTGTTTTATTTTATTTTTAATCATATTCTGTTTTGTTGTTAAGGTTATATAGGCTGCTATATTTTATGCTGTAAAACTATACGTTTATACACAATTAGTGGGGATGTGGAACCTGAACCAGTAGCCTATTCTAGTGTTAGTGTAGTCCCCCGTTCATAGAAAAGGGGAAACATAGGTACGCACCCATGCAAAACAGCCACCGATTCACTCACTCTTCATAAAATGTCCTGTGAATTATTTGTCAGTTTTTGCTTCATAAAATGATGTGTCAGACGAGAGCTCCTCCGCTAATGCCATGTGCCGCCCTCCTGTCATTTCACTGGTCACGGGATCCTCCATTGCACCAAACTAGCTCACTGTGTCATTAAAAGACTGTATTTCTAACTAACTTCTTAATCATTAGAAACACAAACATAGTCTAAACTACAAACAAAGACTTGTCGTTAGAGTCACTTGTTGAAAGTTTGCAGCGTTGCCGTCGTACTGCTGCACATGCTCAGTATGGGCACAGGAGCAGAATCTCTTTGACTTATCTGGTCTTCATACAGGTTTATTCAGTGTGGTTTAAGCCTGTGTGGTCCTCAGAGCACATGTGCAGACCTCTTAAAGAAGCTGCTGTCCGCTCTGGTTCTACAAGTTTAAGTTTGAGAGTGGAACCTGAATGGGCCCCTGAACCGCTGTAGAATAAGGGGCATCATGCTTCCCAGTTCCCACAGTACTGCAGCCTGTAGAGGCCACTGAAAACAGTGACTTCCAGCCTTGCTTCGGCAGCAGAAATGAGGGGACAAGAGGTTTTTTTGTATACATTTCAGAACAATTCAAATATAGTTGTGGCACACAGTAATGTTGGCCAATCACTGATGGCCCTGGTTGCCCTGACCGCACGTCACTGATATATATAGCATACAATACAACAGTCATTGCCCCATTCTTTGTATCTTAATGTACTTCCGTGTGCCATAACAATACCAGTCCATCAACACACTGCCATTTTGTCCTCTCGTCTCGGCCCAACTGCTCATTGTCCTGCCACGTTCTTAGGTCTCAGTGAGGCGTGTGTAATGAGAGCATGATCCGTGAACATAATCGTTCCGCATTGTACAGAATGGTCACATGTTCTTGGTATAGTTTGCACATACGCAGTACTGTGTCCTCAGGCGACCCCTAGGCTAGTCGGGATAGCCTTACCCCGAGGTTCATTTGTACCAAGCCTCTGAGGCCACTGTCATCGGAGACTAGTTCAGGAAGATGAGAGCGAGCAGGGCGGCGCACAACACTGTACACTAACAATGTGATAGTTTAAATAGTAAAAAAAGTGTTATTTTTTCATTGATCACATTACAAGCTTCTGTTTGAATCCATTGTTGCAGCAACGGCTAATAAAAAACAAAGGGAACTACAAAGACCATGAGCCTTTGCTCCATTTCACTGCAGACGACATGAAGAAATGACTGTTTTACATTTTAAATCTTTGGAACATGACTGTAATTATAAGGTATTATGAGTATTATTGCAGTATAATGCCATTCAATTGTTATTGTTCAGCCCTATACAGATAAAAGTGTATTTAAATTTGAGTTAGTCGATGTGCCTGCACAAAAAACAGCAAAAACACACAACTAATATCGCTTCTTTAATACCCGGCTTGGATTTCAATTGCAGCCCATTGTTAAAAATCCTGTGTGCCTCGAGGCTTTTAAAAAGGACCCATCCGACTTCATACACCAGGGGTCGGTCGGGGTTAAACGGGCTTAATCTCAAATGATGGCTGGTGAACTGCGCTAATTAAATAAGAGGCCACCTGCCACTGTTACACTCTGTGGCATCTGGCCGAACAAAAGAAATAATTAGCCTCATGCCTAATAAACATAAATGCGCTCAGAGTTATAGCACAAGACCCGTGTACCTGTGTCTCGGAGAGGAGTTATGTAGGGCATGGCTTGGCGTGCTGCTTGATATCTTATCCAGCCTAGAAAAAGGATTATGATTAAGATGCCAACGTTTAATATCAGTGCTATAATTGCTTTGAATGTGCCATTTGCCGCCCGCACGGATCACAATAGATCACACGGCCTGGTTTAATTCTTGCGCAATCTTCGCCCGCACTGCACTTGTTTTCAGCGTGTGGTTTATATTATAAGTTTTTCAAAATGTGGTGCAGGTATTCCCATGTGGCACATTATGTAAAAAAAATCTCAAAAAGAATTGTTCCATTCCATAGATTTGTGTTGAAGTGTTATCATTTATTTGGTGGAATTAAAAAATATTTACCAAAACTAATTTTAAATTATACTGTGCATGCATTCTTCCAAATCAAATATAAAATACATTAAATCAATAAATAGAAATGCTCACAACGTTTTGAATAGGCAATTTAATTTGATTTTTTCTCATTTTTTATTTAAACCACACCCACATTTTTTTTTTAAATTGAAGTTAGTAACCTTTTAATATGAATAATTTACAATTGATATTACGCATTAAGTGACTTTCCTCTGGGGACTTCCGACAAAGTCCGTCCACTGGCTTCATACAGTGAACTTTCAGATACTGAAGGTATTGATTGGTCCCTATTGATTTTCAAATAAGCTCTTGTTGTAGAAAGTAGAAATCCAATTATAAGTTGAACTTGAAACGCTTAATCCAATCAAGACGATGATATTTATCGATTTTACTCTCAAAATCAATAAGGAGCTGGCTGCGCTGGTGTGTGGGAAAAAGCTTGGCCCTGAGTGACCTTTGCTTTACCCAAAACAGTTCAACATCTTCAACATCTTCAACATCTTTAAGAATTTGACGACATCACTGAACATGAACTTGACCGAATTCATCTGACCTGCTGCAGCTCCAGAGTATTATTATAGTGTTATAAGGTTATGGAAAGTATACAGTCATCTTTATACATACCCAACCTGCTGCCAATATCCACAGGCTCTTTGCTCCCTCGATAACGAAAACATGAATAAATATCAGGATTTATTCTTATTCTCTGAAAGCAACATTTAGTGTCATTATCTGTCATTTACCTCTGAAATTACTACTGTTAGATTTATGCAAAAACTAATGTAATCAACCCAGAAAGTTTTTTTTTTAATGGATTAGAGTTTGAGATTACGATCAGAATATGTGCCATCAAACTTTACAAGTAACATATTATAAACTGAGTCCAAATGTTTGTAAGAAAGAATTAAATTAGACGATCTAAAAATATAAATAGAGTATACAAAATTTGACAAATGATGATGAAGTGATGGTTGACACTGACTTGTGTCCGTTACAAGTTTGATATATGACAACACAAAGGCTGTTTCTTATATGATCTCAGCACGGCTGCATGGTGGTTGGCACTTCAGCCTCACAACACGAAGGTCCTGCTTGTGTGAGTTTGCATGTTCTCCCTGTTTATGGGTATATACACTTAGAGTAGGGTCCACTCTGATGCCTGGAGTCTAATGAATAAATGGAAAAATCTTGGTAATCTTGGCCGTAGGTTCCTGTACAGGCCTTAGTAGCAGATGACAACATTGAGAATCCCTCTGTAAAATCCATGCTTGTGACCTGGAAAGAGCAAATCAAAACATACAAACTAAAACTAGTTGGCTTATGACCAGAGTTTTGTGCCAAATAGAACTGACCTGAGAGTCAAGGTCTGGATTACAAAAGGAATAAACGTTTTTCACCAGTTTGTAAAAGCTTTGATATGTTGAAATAATCCTTTTACAAGTTTTTTACAACTCACAGTAGGGTCCACGCTGATACCTTTCAAATAAGCACTGAATTTGACTCTCAGCGGGACTAACCTGGTTAAATAAAAGGATGAAATAAAAGGATAGAGCTTGATTTCTTGTCTTCTGCACCGTGTTATTGAGTCATAAACTGCGGCTACGTTACAGTTGCTGCTCCCACCCACGGTCCCGTTGGGGAAATCCAGCTGGAATGGTTAGGCCTGAGTGTGGAGGAGTGGAATGTGGCCCGGGGCAGAAAAGGTCCTTTCATCCAACGGCCATTCAGATAACTTTACTGGGAAATAACAAGCATTTAGATTTCCAAGTTAAAATGAAACATACGTGTGGCTGAGCTGACGGCTGTTAACCTTTTTAAGTCATTTAACTTTTCTAGTCATTCCACCTCTATCTTGGCACTTAACTGTCATGCTGTGTCGCTTTGTGGTAACGACAGAAGTATCCATTAAATATGCTACTGTGATGAAATACACCAATTAAAATGTGGCATAGCAGGAGGTCTATATTTATGTTAGATTATAAATGGGAGGTCCAAGGGGCAAAGGAGGGAGGGGGTCTGTCTCTGTGGGAGGGGGGGTGGTTATAGTTACAGGTCATGGATGTTATAATTACCACAATAAGGTCCAAATCACTGGTCAAGCTGTTGTGGGTGCCGTGCGGTGTGTTTTTTCCCCCATTTCCCATAGTGCAACATGCCCTAGACTGGCCTTTTCTCTGCGTGTTTCCAGCGAGGCCCATCTGACTCTCTGAATAACCTCTGTGGATCCTCCTGCAGCTCGGAGACAGAGGAGGACGATGTCTGAGAAGATGAAGGAGAGGTCGGTCAAATGGCAGCTTTGTTACGACGTGACGGCCAGAACGTGGTGGATGGTAAGACTGATTCTATCATTTTGGCCGCTTTTTGGTTGATTTTGTGCCGCGCTGTGTGATAAGTTCGAGCAAACTCAAGAACTTACTTTGGATTTCATTCGTTCGATCCTTACATTTCAGTTGATTGAGCCATTTTCAGTACTAAAAAACTAATATTGTGCACGGAACCTGTGTAACATCTCATCGGTTTTGTGTTTCTGGATTTCTGGATTCATCTGATGATTGAAATGTCATGGAAACAGTTGCATCTCAGTAGCTAATTGGATTTCTCTGATTGTGAACGCTAGTAGACATGGTAATTATGCACAAAAAAAGGACAAACTAATGTGACAAAGACAAAAATGACAAAAAAAGACAAAAAAAAAAGACAAAAATAGATATATATATAATTGTACCAAACAGTTACTCTAAAAAAAATGTTTACTTTACTTTTATGATTTCCATTACACTTCAAAATAAAATCACAATGACAGTTATTGCCAATTGGGTCTCAAGTCAGTGCCTTTCCTACACCAAACATATTTGTTTGAATAAGAAATGACATCTGTAATTAAACATCATGTAAAATAATGCAAAATACGCTTGATTAGTAATAAACTTGTTGCTCTAATGTGTGTTTTATTTTTTACACTACTTTGCTGAACCACCAACAACAATCCATTTTGATTGTATTAGCATTATATTACCCAGACTTGGTATTTGTAAGGTATTTGTAAATTTAATACAACCTCTAAAATACCACAATTGAGTCAAGATTAAAAGCTAAAGGCCTGAGCATCGCAGCGTTTCAAGTGCACCTCTCTCCACTGTGTTAAGTTGATAGTATTAGCACAAAGAGCCCTTGTCCGGCCCGCGCCTTTCCCATGCTAAAGAGGCAACCGGCTGACATTTCTATCTGAATATTTATTTACTCATCCCACCACGGACTCATTGTGCCAGTGTTTAAGTAGCGGTTTGTGTGGTAGTTTCAATGCAAATGAATGCAAAGACATGCTAGTTCTCAGGCTACACAGCGTCAATGTTATGTCCCCAGATCACTGTAAGAAAGCATAGAAGAAAGAACTGCTCCAAATGACTGTAGACACGTACTGTATTTGCAGATTGCGCAGTGATATCTATATAAACTGCTCCTTTGCCATTATTGTCGAAATATACAGATTTTTTTGTCTTTTATTATTGAGATTTATGAAAGGTAACAGTGCCATCAGACCAGAGAGTTGCCGGTTCAAATCATTGTGACAGATGTAAGGCTATTTGAGACTGCATGAGTGTCTGGACTGAATAAATAAAAAACAACCTGCTAAATAATGCAGGAATTCAAATAATATAAAATGTAAGATGTAAAATGAGGCGCTTGGGTAGTTGGCCTATAGAAATGTAATGAAGAAAGATTATTTACTGCTGTGCATGTGCTGAAAAGTAACTCAGCTAACTAAAGTCAGAAGAGGATTTCAGCATCACATATTAAATCGTTGGAACAATGCAAGGTTCTGGTGGGGAAAATTTAAATTTGCAACATAATTAAATAATATGACATATTATTCAAGCAGAATTTACATTAATAGATAGAGTTGGAGTATAAAAGTAAAGAGTTAATTGAGCTATTGTTTAGTTATGATCAGTGCACACATAGACTTTGACACTTTCAAGATATTATTAAAAATGCATTAAAAATGAATAAAAATACCTCTATTTCGGAATCCGATTCAAAGCTTAAACTTAAAAATATAAAAAGAAAAAGGAGGTTGGGGTTTGCCTTGTCTGAAAAATATCTTTATTTCAGCTCCAATCAAAGCGTTACTCTACCGGTGTGATCCAGAATATGAAGCTCAATATGTGTGATGCCGGAGGTTCCTGTACACGCTTTCCTGTGTCACGTTGACAAAATTGAGAATCCCACTGTAAAATCCATGCTTATGACCTGGAAAGAGCTAATCAAAACATGCAAAATAAATAAAGATGGTATAATCTTAAACTGGTTGGCTTATGACCAAGGCTTTGTACCAAATAAAACTGAGCTGAGATCAAGGTCTGGATTACAAAAGGTGTAAAGGTTTTTCGCCATCTTGCAAAAGAAAAAATCTAATGAAAAGCTTTGATATGTTGAAAAAAATCTTTTTACTGTTTTTTATAAATAAGAAGTTATTATAACCAACAAATTAAACAAAGTAATGGCCCCTCTGTCTCTAGGAAAGAGAGGGTACTTTGGTGTTGACTGACAAAGAATGGGAAAATATTTGCACATCCCAATAGAGGACCACATGTTTGAAAATAATTTTTGTTTGAAAAGTTTTTTCATACACACACCATGTCAAAATGCTCACTGTTTTCAAGTAAAGTCAGACTAAATGGGACTCATACATTGAATTTGTATGAGTCTTATTAGGCCCGAGCGCCACAAGCTGGTGAGAGGCCTATTAATCTCGTAAGGCCGTGCGAAGCACAGCTGCGAAAGTGCGCACATAGTGCGCACGAAATCGAGCGCGAAACGCTCGCCCACTTCCAAACACTCACTAACGCACTCCTTCACTCATGCACGCCCCGTGCATACTAATAAGTAGTAGGAAAATGGAACATTACTGTTGTAAACGGGCGAAGCCCGTGCAAAAGTGCGCACTAAACGAGCACTTTACATTGGGATGACGACCGCTTTCCCCATATAAAGCACTCATTTGCCCTAAGTAGCTCACGAATACGTTCCCCATCTCTTGCATGTTCCGTGCATATAAGCATGTAATGCAAAAATTTAACATTATTACTGTATAGAGGGCCAAAAACACAAAATGGGCGGAGCCCACTCAAAATTAACGAAAGTACCCGTCAGTGACCAGGGACCCACACCATGAGGTAGGAAAGCGCGAGCGCTTTCCGAAAATGTATAGTTTATGATATTTGAAAAATGGGAAACATTGTTTTCGCATCGGAATATTATTCTTTCTTTCCTTCTTCTTCTTCTTCTTCTTCTTCTTCTTCTTCTTCTTCTTCTTCTTCTTCTTCTTCTTCTTCTTCTTCTTCTTCTTCTTCTTCTCGGGACCAACCCCCCTATTTTTCACCCAGTGAATATTGACGAAAAGTCACAAAAATTTGCACACCTCTAAAAATCGTGCCTCTCTACATTCTGGCTATTTCCCTTTTCCAAAATAAAAAAAATTGGCGCGTCAGCGCCCCCAAATGTACCAAAAATGCATTGAGAGATGGGAAATGACCCAAAAAAAATCTGATCGTAGAATCATGAAATTTGGCGCAGAGGTAGATGGTGACAAGAGAAGTAAAAAATATTATTACGGCAACGCCGTCCGCCCAACCAAATGTCGGCCATATTGCTTCAAAAATGGCTAAACATGACCTCGGAGTTTTTCCAAACGTCGTACTTTTACGAACTCCTCCCAGGGCGTTGGCCCTAAAAAGCTGAAATTTGGTGAAAATGCTACTGAGGAGTGGGACATCAAAAGTTATCCAAATTACATTGATACCTGTCACGGTCTCTGAGCGGCAAAGCCGCAAACTGTAGCAAGAATTTCAGAAATCTCCCAAATTTTACATTTCTGCCGTTTGCGCAGATAAAGTCCGAATTGCGTCAAATTAGAATCAGTTGTTAAACTCTTTGCCCTAAACCCACTTGAAGTGAAATAAATTAATTTGGCGCCACAGCGCCCCCTACAGATTTTATATGGAGGTTAAATGTTTAGTTTTGCGAAATTTTATGAAATTTGACACACAACTCAATTTTAGAATCCCCATCAAAAAAGTCAATGAGACCCATGTCATAATTGTTATGGCGTTGCCGTAACGATGACCGAAACCTTCCATGTTATTCCAATGGGGAAATCGCCAGAACATGTTTACATTTTAGACTTTCACAAACTCCTCTTAGGGCGTCAGCCCTATTAACCTGAAATTTGGTAAGACTCATCTTCAGGGGTGGACCATCAAAAGTTATCCACATTTTTATTCAAAGAGTCACGGTGTCTGTGCGGCAAAGCCGCACATTTCGCCAAGAATTCAAAATAAAATTGCTTTTTGATGGTAAAACAAAGGGGAGATGTGACAGCGTCACAGATTCAGCAGTAGATGTAATAAAAGGACAATTGGGGCGCGTTAGCGCCCCCTCCTCTTGCGGCGTGGCGGCGGCGTGGCGAGGGCCGATCATTGCCGCTTGCGGCTATATTTTCTATTAGTTTTATTTCAGTGGATGTCTGGATTTAGTTTGCTTACTCTCTGTGTCGTTTTCCATTTTTTTTGTGTTTTATGTGTTAAACAATTTTAGATATTGAAATAATAATAAAAAAGTTATTATTATTTACTTTTATTTATATTTATATTTATTTTTAAAGATGTTGTGACATATTTTATGTCATAAATTGAACCAACAGGCAAAAACTAAAACTATAAAAAAATAAAAAGAACAAAATAACAAATAAAATAAAATAGATCTCCACAAACCAGTAGGCTATAATGAGGATGAAATTACATAATAATTGTGGCTAATTTCTGATATTTAGCTTTCTTTCACGTTTAAATGTATTTGTCATCATCTCTCCCGGGGACAGAGTGCTGTACGGCCACTAGAGGGCGGTAACTCCACATTTAGTAGGTTCATGCTGTACTTGGATCGCTCAGGCCATCTGTTTCCCTTGTGCTGACATGATATAATGCTAAACTAATGAGAGGAAAAAGGAGCTGTATAGTTTCTCACTGTCCCTTAAAACACATATTAATTCAATCCAAAAACACAAAACTGTCTTTATTAAATGCTCCTTTACCAAGTCCACCAGTTTAACACGCCTCAGTTTCAGTCCTTCGGGACAGAAAGAAGAAAATGAAATGTCTTTGTGATGTTGTGAAGTTGTCTATGAGAAAAAACGACTCCAGTTGACCTCTTTTCAACTTCTCCGTAACCCATTCAGGTTTGCATAGTGATCATGATCGAGGTGTAAAGGATTAGCTGATAATTGTAGAGAATGTAGACTACTTTATACAACAAACTTGGCAGTCTTGTTTGTAATTTTAATAGATTGCTTGAATGACATTCCGGTTTGCAATTATAACTAGAAGGAAGTGCTGCTTGACTGGTGACAATTCATGTTTCATGAGTCATACGATATTTTTTATCCACAACGAAGACATAATCCTACACAACGAAGATGAACTCTTACTGCCAAACTATTATGTTGCTAAACCAAGGCCACTCATTTCATTTACAGGACTGTGGGTTAAAGGTGCATTGTGTCACTTTTCTGGTGGATGGTCTGCCACCTGCTTGTCTCTATGGAGATACATATCTTTGTTTTGCTCAGAATGGTGCACAGCTTAGCATTAAACGTTCCTATCCCCATGGAGAGAAGCGGGCGACACGAGGTACTGTAACTGAATAAATGTAGAATGACGTTTAATGCAATACTGTGGAACATTCCAGGCAAAGCAGTAACGGCATCGTCATGGAGATAAGCAGGTGGCGAGCGTGTGTGTGTTATTATTACCACCAGAAAGTACAATAGCTTCAATTTAACAGCAGAAAATGGGCTAAACGTGGCTCTCAGTTTATATTATAATTAGATGTCAGGTCATTTTGAGTATTAGAACATAAGTAGTTAAATTAAATAAGAATAACTGTATATTAACATAGTAGTATAGTAGTAGGTCATGTGTGATACTGCAGCTGCACTCCCGCCCCGGCCCGGATCAGTTCAGGTCGACAGTCCGATGCGCAGCTGACCAGTGCGTCAAAGCAGCGGAAGTGAGGGGCCCAGGGTGCAGAGTCCCGGGGCCACCGTTCCTGGCCAATGGGGAGCGAGAATGGACCCTGTATTACAAAACAGAGGAGCACCAAGTTACAAGAAAACACACACGGGCTGCTCAGGAAACGGGGCATTTGGGCTTTCAAAGTTGTAGATTTAGAGAGTCAAAACTAGTCAAAGACATAGACGATTTTGCAGCCTTAACACACCATGAGCCAAATATCTAAGTCACACAAACAAACACACAAACAAACATACAAACACACACACAAATAGGCTGAAAGGAAAGGCTTTTCTCATAAACTACGGCTAAACTAATATTATTTTGACTTAGACTTTAACTCAATACTCGAATTAATTACAAGGCTCCATCTGTTTCGCCTTAATAGCCTATTTTACGTTCTATTTCTGTAGGAACAAACACAAATTAGCTATAATAGCGCAGGCGCAGTGTCAATAATGCTCAAAAAAAGCCTAATTCAGATATTTCAAGCCAAATTTAACCACCGTAAGTAGACGTCCAGTTACAAAAGACCCAGTTTATGATTCAAGTTGACTGAGATTTAAGTTGTTTGTGTCACGGAGTCCGACAGAACAACATTTCCCGTCGGACCGGGTCTCGTCGCGCTTTTACTTTGACAGCGCGGACCGGACGCGCTCGTGCTGCCGCGCGCCCGTCCGGCGTTAGTGCGGGAGCTGGAGGCGGCGCACCGTCAGACAGTGAAAGTGAAGGCGGAGACCAGCTCTGCGCCCAAAACTCAGCCTCTTCTGGATCACGTTCAACTCCACTGAACAATCCCCCCTCAAAACATCCAAAAACTCAGCCTGGAAGAGGAAGGAAGACCAGAAAAAAAACACTGAAAAAAAAAAAACCCGGCGAGGTGCTCCCAACTTCTTTTCGCCGCTGTCTGCCAAGAATTGTCTTCCGGTGTTGACTTTTTTTTTTTTTTTTTTGCGCGTGTGTGTTGCGAGCCACCGCAAGAGAAAAAGCCCTCCAAGCACAAAGTTGAACGTGAGAAATGTGAAGCTACCGGCTTGTGTGTTTCAGCCAGGCTCCGGGATTCCCCAATAATCCATGCAGTACAGTGCAATGGTACGTGAACATGGATCTGTTTGTTTGCAATGCTGTTTCTAACTGCTCTTGTTTATTGTCTGATCTCGCTCCTGTCCCGTGGCCCCTGCTCCAGAGCCGGGACCGGGGACCACCGCACTCACACGGACCGGCCGTGGAAGGGGGAAGGGGAGGAGGAGGAGGGGGTTGGGGATAAGTCTCTGTATTGAACTTGGCTCGTGTTCCTGAGCAGCCTCTGTTAACATTCCCATTCCCCCCCCCACCCTCCACACATCATCATTTTGGCTCTGGAGCGCAGGAATGAAGTAGCCCCGCTTGTTTTACCCTCATGTTTTTAAGACTCACAGTTTACAAGTGCAATATCTGCATTTCAAACAGCCCCTTGCACTTTATACCATTCCATAGTCGAGGTTATTGTCCTTTTATAACATTCTAAATGAATAAGTGCGTTGTGTGTCCCCCCCCCCCAAAAAAAAAATGCAACGTCAACGTGTTTTTTCCCCCTACTCATTTCAACTCATAACTGTTGCTGTTTTGTGGTGCTAAAATGTCATTATAACCAGCTTATTATTATTACGAAAGTCTTGATTTATGCACAAAAAATGCATTCAAAAACAAACAAACTTAAATTCTGTTAAATGGTCAGTCCCAAGTGCTTCTTAATTGTCACCTCAGTGTGTGTGTGCGTGTACATGTGCGTGTGTGTGTGTGTGCGTGCGTGCGTGCGTCTTATCTGTGTGTGTGCTGAGCAGCGGCAGGAGGAGGAGTGTGACTGTGTAATTACGTGCGTGAAAAAAAAAGAAAAGAAAAGAAAAAACAGAAAAAGTTGGGTCTGATTTGCTGGGATCGCGCAGGGCTGAAAGGTGCACCGGTTGACTTCATATCAACTTAGTCCCACAGACGGGCTTGAACATCACAGTCTCCTTCCACCATGCTTTTATGAACGACGCGCCACTCCACGGAGACGCGCACCCGAGACGCGCAACCGAGACGCGCACCGAGCACCGCCGCCGCCGCCGCACGTAACGCCGGAGCACGGGCGCTTACTCCGTGCTCTTACCACCACCACCACCACCCCGCCGATTCCTCTTGCTTTATTCCCTCCCGACAATCTTTTTTTTTTTTAATTTGGATCCTTCGAAAACAAACTCACGGATGTTCTTGGATACTCTCCTCTTCTGCCTTTTTGCTTTTTTCTTTTGGCCGTTTTGACGCGGATAGCTCCACAGTCGTGAACGCTCCTGGAATGGCGCGATAAAGTGATCAAGGGGGGAAAAAAGAACACACATACACAAAAAAAACAGAAAAAGAAATCAATTGAAGAAGTACTTTTGCCGTCCCTGACCGCAGCCGCTTCACGTCATGTATTCGCCTATTTGTCTTACTCAGGTAGTACTGCGTTTTATTATTGGGATTGTTATGTGCAGGGGGCTCTGTTTTTCTTTTATTTTCTTTTATTTGTGTTTTGTGTTGTTTTTTTTGCTCTTTTTTTTAAGCTCTATTGACATTTTTTTTTTTTTCAATGTAGCTCAGATTATTTTTTTAAAGTATTTTCACCTCTGTATAATTTATGATACGTTGTAAAATAGTTCCTCTTCAGTCTGGACCAAGCGTGCGTAAAGTTGGTGCGTTAAGGTGCTTTTTTGCGTGTATTGGTATGCACGTTTATGCACGTTTATGCACGTTTATGCACGTTTATGCACGTTTATTAGCGCCTCACACACACACACACGTTGCCTCCGACTGCCGCGACCCTCGTGCTTCACTGCCAATTTGAATAATAGACAATATTTTTGAAAAGAAGTGAAGATAATGCCACTTTCCACATAAAAGATGACACAGACGAAACGCGCATTTGAGAGTTTTGGATCCGAGTTGTGTCCGTGGCTGTTTTGGCTGAGTCAGTTTGAGTGTTTATATTTTACTTGGCATAAGTATTTGATTGTCTGAGATGTGGTTAGTTTGTACTTTTTGCAGCAACTGAAGTGCTGCATAATTCAGGGCATTTATCTTTACGTTGTTTGGATTTTTTGACAGTGTGGAAAAGTTATTAATAATATGACTAATTTGATATTCATGTTCAATAATTTATGAAACATTTGCAAATATATTTAAATGATCAGTTTAGACATTTCTTAATTTGTCGTGGCTTTGCATTCAAAATTATTTTCAGCATTTTAGAATGATTTGAAAGATGTTTATGTGTTTAAAAAGTTGTGGGAAAAGTTACAAATAATGGAATAATTTAAAATGTAATTGGTTATTTAATTTGCTGTGGCTGATTGTGCTGTGGGTATGAGATTGTGATTGCATTTGGCAACGCGGTGAAAGTTTGTGGAGCTGGAGCGCAGCCGGAGTGTGGCTTGTGCCGAGCGTCAGGCACAGATAGGGAGTGGATGTGTGTGGTTTCCTGCCTCAGAACAAGAACAATATCTGGTCAAACTTGTCCAATTCCTCATCCTAAAGCACTTCTTTCTGCTATATTTTATTTTTTTTGGCAAACTTATAACACAGCCAGTGAGACCTGCATTTTACAAGAACTAAAGAAAAAGTATTCAAAGACAATTTTAGATTTTATGTATAAAACAAAATGAATATAAACTGAAACCCTAAAGGCCAGTGTGTGGCTGGCCTGCTGGATGTAAGCACATTTTACAAATGAATGTGTGTATTCCATGTGGAGTTACTTAGTTTTGCATAAGTCACAAAATACTTGCTGCAAATATATATATTCAAATTGAATAAATGTGAATATCGTTGAATTAATTGTAAAGTGCTTATAGTTTATGTAATACACTGCTTGGAAGAGGCCCTAATGTTGTAAAATGACATGCAAAGTCATAAAAAAATAATAATTAAGCAGAACATATGGGTTGTATCTAATCTTTGATAATAAATAGTGATTTAGCAGTAATTTAAACCGGCGCACAATGGAAACGTAAAGGTGCCCAGGTCTAATGACATGAACAAATCCGAGCTGTAGGAATGAAGAGGAGCTAGTTCTCTCCCCGATTAACCTCAAACCTTTAAATGATCCGACACAAGCCTCTAATTGGGTCCTAACGTAACCTTTGCACATTCCTTTCTTATTTTCACCTCAGACGCCTCCACTCGGATTTGTCTTATTGCGGTTTAATCCGAAAGCCGCTTTGTACACCTAATGCATGAGCCAGTTAATAGCAATCAACTTCCTATTTTGGTGTCCACTTCCAGATTATCTTGTGTCCCGAATGTGGGATAAGTAGAAGTTGGAATGTGGAGTTTGATAAGAGTGTTTGTGTGTGTGTGTGTGTGTGTGTAAGTGTGTGTGTGTGTGTGTGTGTGTGTATGTGTATGTGTGTGTGTGTGTGTGTGTGTGTGTGTGTGTGTGTGGTTGTGTGTGTGAGGGGCGCATGCTCTCTGTGGCAGCTCGCAGCGCCGGAGCTGTGCGCTCAGTCAGCGCTCGGCTATTGTACTGGGGAAGCTGATATAAACACTGGAATTTCCTTGTCATAGCTTCAGCAACCAGCCTTTTTGGGAATGGTGAATTTACTGATGATATCTAAAAATAAATAAATCCAGTTGTAATGAAATAACCTCTTTAAAGAAAAATAAATGTTATGGACTGTTATACTAATTTGCAAGATTGCCTGACTGTTTGGTTGACTTTGGTTAATTGTGCCCTGCTTTTTCCTCTGCCCGTTCCTCTGTTTCAGGACGAATTTCATCCCTTCATTGAGGCCCTTCTCCCTCATGTCCGCGCTATTGCTTATACGTGGTTCAACCTCCAGGCCAGAAAACGCAAGTACTTCAAGAAGCACGAGAAGCGGATGTCCAAGGATGAGGAGCGCGCGGTGAAGGATGAGCTCTTGTGTGAGAAGTCTGAGGTGAAACAGAAGTGGGCGTCCCGGCTGCTGGCCAAGCTGCGAAAGGACATTCGACAGGAGTATCGCGAGGACTTTGTCCTCAGTGTGACGGGTAAGAAAGGCCCGTGCTGCGTGCTCTCCAACCCAGACCAGAAGGGCAAGATCCGCCGCATCGACTGCCTACGCCAGGCCGACAAAGTGTGGCGCCTGGACCTGGTGATGGTCATCCTCTTCAAAGGCATCCCTCTGGAAAGTACAGACGGAGAGCGCCTGGTCAAGTCCCCTCATTGCACCAACCCGGCACTTTGTGTCCAGCCGCACCACATCACAGTATCTGTCAAAGAGCTGGACTTGTTCCTGGCATACTATGTGCAGGACCAAGGTAGGTCTGGCCTGTTTGTTTTACTGTGAGAGAGGCTTGGCAAGGTCAAGGGTCACATGTGTTACTTTTTGGCAGCGCCGCAAACGCTGGCCACGAACACAAGAACGGTCGCCAGACAAATAAACAAGGAGCAAGTCTTCAGACAATCGCAGGCTGCAAATATTGCTTTCTATCCAGGAAAATACAGAGGAAAATATAGCATTTTCACTAGAACCTAAATTAAATATTTTGGTAATACTATAAAATCAGATACACTCCAAGAATTCATGTAGTGTAAGTGTTTATTAATTGAATGATACCGAAAATAACAGTTCTCCAATACCAATAGTAAAAAAAAACATGAGAGCCAAATCACTAAAAACATTTTCTTCTTCTCGTGCTGTCAGAAAAACGAGGTTATATAATTTCAGTTTAAAGTGATTATTATTATTGTTTGTTTGTAGAATCATACTGCTTTATGTAGGCTACGTAATATCATTTACACAGATTCACGCCGTTTCAAATGTCAATATATAGCTTTGAAATGCTCATATGCCGTATACATTAATGTGGGAACCACCACAACCAATATTTGGGAAAAGATGGTGTATGGCTAGCTCATTACCATGAAAGCCTAAGCGCCATTTTGTGTGATAAGTGCCAGGGAAAGCAGAAGGCACAGCACACAGACAATAATGGTTGCCACTGGCACCGGGCTTGGCATCAGAGCCTCTTTTGTGTCTTTTGTGGGTGCCACCGTTTTCTGCTTTGCATCCGCCGCATTCTCATCTGTTCAGTACTTACTAGGTTTCTCTTTTTTTAAATAAAAAGTATACATTGGTGGGATTGCATCATATAACTGCTGACTGTAGCAGCTGTTCTTTTAAAGAAATTGGTTTGTTGTGATCAAATTACTTATAAAGTAATTAATAATGTACAATTCAGAAGGGCATTATTTAGACTTAAGTGTAAATCTGCTCTCGACTTCACAAATAAATTCATTCTGATCCAGCATTACATTACGGATTAGAGCGGTTGCTTATCGCCGTCCACAAAATTTCTGCCGCCTGACACTTTGGCTGAAAGAAAATAGCATTTTTTCACTGGATCATAGAAACAGGCATTCTTTTCTTCGGTTTCGTTTTTGCATCTTTTCTTAGTTACCGAGCAGTGCCCGTCTCGAGACAATGCAGCCATATTGTGGTAGCGTGCGGCGCACCGCCATTTTGTTTTGCACTGTGCCAGGGAGGCAGGCGAATCACCAGTAATGGTTGTTAGAGGTTTGGAGGTTGGCATCAAACCCTCTTTGTCTGCTTGCAGCATGCCTTTGATTCGTTGGTTGGCATCCGCAATGCAGTGGGCACGTTGGAAAGTTTTTTGACAGTGGCAGAATGGAAGCCGATGCCTTTGTTCTGCTGCAATTGCACGAAACAAACAAACATACAATCAAACACAAAGAAAGTAGCAACCGGCTTTGGCTCACGCCAAATGTGGAGTTGGTGCAAAGCTCTAAAATGATCCACTCTGAGCTTTTAATATTGAACTCTCCCAAGTCTGTGCTGGCAGCCGAACAGTTCCACCCTGTTAGGTAATTGAGTAACAAAAAGTAAGGAGCCGCTGCTATTTACAACAGGACTTTTATTCTTTCTTATTTTTGTTCAAATCAATAAGTTCAGAGTGTATTTGTTTGAGATTCTGGTGGGTAGCTGCTGAAAAAGGTCGTGCGGTTGGCAGCGAGAGCTGTGTGAGAATAGGGAGGGCACTCAGCCCCTTGTTGTGGGGCACGTTGAGCCCGGCGGAGCGGCAGCCCCATGTGCATGCCCAGATGAATGCCCGCTGGGACTGGGCCGGGGGCAGGAGTGGGGGTTGTGCCATCTATTGTGCCAACTGGCAGCTTGTGTTCAATACAGACCCTGCTCCTGCTCTCTCACATGGTCGTTGTAGTTTTGGACACGTTTTAATAATCAAACGATACCAAAAACCAGGCAATGGTTTTTCAGCTCTGAAATCATCTTCTTCCATCCACCTGAACTCGTAGTTTACCATTCCAGTTTCACACGCTGATGGACCCGGCATGTGGATAACTGTCATGTCGGGGCACGTTTCAGGCCGTTGGGTTTAGCGTTCGTGAAGCACCAGATTTGTATATTTTTGTAACCGCACCGTGTAAGATGTGACTCATAATTGATCATTTTATTTTCATACAGTACACAAGAAGTCAGGTCAATGTACTTCACTGTGTAAAGGGGTGGTAAAAATATCAGGGGACCTTTCCATTGCTTGAAAGCCATGAAGAGAATAGCTAAGGGTTATCCTCTGGTAGAGTATAGAAGTCAGGGTCAAGCAGCTTTCCCATTACTCTCAGGCTGAAAGTTAACACGGCCATAAAACATCATTATCCGGACTCCCCCCACATCCCCTGACGTAACTCTTTTCACACCGTCATGATAGTTTGTGGAAATGGATGGATTACCTTCCCAATACATGTTCCCCTTGTTAACGGACACCCTGTTTTACGAGCGCCAGACTTAACCTCTGGTCCCCGGGTCACGACCTTTGCCGAGAGATGTGGCAGGGTGTCCTCTGAAGTTTAATTGAGCAAAGCAGATCAGTGGAAACAGGCCCGGGGCACGTGCAGGAGGAGGTTTGTGCCTAAAGGGGACGGCGTGGCAGGATCGTAAGCCCCCCTTGTTGACCTTGTCAGCAGAGGTCAGACCACGGCAGTCGCGGCGCACCGGTGGTCTCCCGGCAACTGTTTGTCTCCAGTTGTTCTGCTTGAGCTGGTGGTCGCCTGGTTCACTGACCTGACCTTTTCTGGAGACTCTACAGGGCTTGGGTTGTTCAATAGTTCAGTCAATACAGACATTATATTGACTGAAGCAAACGTGGGAAGATTTTTGATCAGAAGTTTATTAAGTTAAAAAAAAAATCTGTCAAAAGTGCTGTAAATTATGGCAAAACGGTATTGATGCATTTTAGAATCAAAAAAATAACTTTCGACGGAACAATCAAGACAAAAAAAGACCTAAATCCAAACTTGATCAGAATTATATCAGATAAAAAGCGTGATTTAACCATGTGTAAGATCATGTTTCCATTCAGTTTTATTTTAATATTTGAAAAGTACAGAAAATATATGAGTTTTAGCTTTGTTTGTTTGGCTATAATTAGTTTGCTTTGGTGATATTGTGTTTGCTGATATTAAACTGTTAAAACATATCCCCAACTATAGCCTCTCCCCCCTTCAGTCTAGTCTGTTGTTTAGTTTGCTGTGTGGGGCCCTGTTCTCTGGCCGGGTGCCTCGGGGCTGTGGTCAGTGTGAAGGCCTGACCTTCTCGGTCACAGTGGTGGTCTGGTGGTGGCACAACATCCATCCCTCTGTCCTCCAATCTTCTTATCCTCCTCTGCCATCACAAATCACACAAACACGCTCCCCTTTTCTTTCTTTCTTTCTCGCTCCCTGACCGTCCATAAACTTGAGTGGACGCACCTTCTTCATCATTGTTTGATATGAAAAAACAAAAACGTAATTGATTAATATAATGATTAGTGGGTTATTCTCGTCTCTAACAAAATTTAAAAACCCTGGATTAAGTGGTAAAATCTTAATCAGTCATCAAAACCTGGCCCAACTCAGGTCTAAACTTGGACTATAACAAAACATGAATTAAACCAGACATAAATTAGTCCTCAATCAGGCTAGAAACTAACCTATCCATTTAGACTAAACCAGGACTCAACCGTGCCTTAACCATCTCCTACAGCCAGGACTAGTCTAGATGCAAACCAGTCGGACACCACGACACACCAGAACTAAACCGCTCATAACCAGGACTCATTTGACGATCAAAAATGAACCAAACTTTGACTAAACCAACATCGCTTCATCTTCATCGTCTTTATATGTGGGGTTTTCCGGCCTTTAGCCCCTTATCCTCCTCTGCCGTCAGGAATCACCCAAGGCATGCCGCCTCCCTCCCTCTCTCTCTCTCTCCCTCCCTCTCTCCATCGTCTCTTCTCTTTTTCCTGGCTTCCCCTCAAGTACGAACCTCCTACCATGACAGCTGTCCCGGGGTGAAGCACTTGGCCAGAGAAAGACCAACTGGGTTAAAGCCAGCCTCAAAACTTACAGACGCTGCTCTACTGTTTCCCCTCATTATCTATCTAATTACATTACATAACTCTGAATACATTTTTGTCTGGACATTTGAGTTTTTATTGAGATTATTGTTATTTTTTTGGGCTGAAATAAACCCATTTGGGAAAACCTCAAAAGCAGGATTTGGAGATGTAGAAAAAACTCTTCGTGGTGAACCGTGCAACCTTGTGCTTAGCTCCTATCTGGACTTCCTTATTAGTATGCAATAGAGCCCGCGGTGTCTGGCTACCTCTCTCCCAGAGCCATAACCTATCGAACACATTCTCTCGCTCTAATCCACTTAGAACTCCCTCCCAGCTACACCGCTTTGCCTTATTGATTTCCGCTTCCCACTAAATGTCTTCCCGGTCTCTTTTTCTCTCTTAACCCGCAAGCTATTTATGTTTGCGATGTTTCTTTCTTTCCCTCGCTTCTGTTCTCAATGTGTGTTCTTTTGCTCTCTCTTCTTTTTTTCTTTTTCGCAAGTTTTTTTTTCATGTCATGTCTTTTTGGGTGCGCCTTTGACCGCGTTGTGTCTTCATCTGACTTTCTACTGTGGGTTTTTCTTCCCTTCAAATGCCTAACCTGAGCGCATTTGCCCAGCTCTGTGTGGCTCTTGTGTTATTAGCAGCGGGGTTTAGCGCCGGCAAATACCTCAAGGCTTAAACAGGCCGTGTTACCTCCTTAGCCCTTCTTTTGTGCGCCTTGTGTACATAAATCTCTATGGAAACGAGGCTAGTCCGCGCAGAGGGCACAGACAAATGTGGATGCTTTTCCTTTGTACTAAATTTACAACCCCTGCCTCCTCGGCGTAATTTCTCAAAAACGGGACAGAGCTCGAGCTGTGGATATTAAACTTAACATAAACCAACACAGGAATAAAACTTTTTTTGGGGGGGGTCAAATTAGCGTGAGATGCTGCGAGAGTTATCGCGGTTGAAATCGCTGTTTTGAATCGTCACAATTAGAAAATCGCAAAGGTTGCAGTTGTTTTTTGTAAAAGAGTTAATCGATTGACTTTTAAAGGTTTCTGAAATGCTTGATATTCTTGCATCGGTCCTGGAAGTGATCGCAACTATTGGTGAAGAAAGAAAAAGAAAAATTGCACTCAGAAGAACAAAGAACGCCAATGACACCTGCAGTTTGAGAAGCGTCTAGTCCCTGGTTAAGACCTCACTGCATTTTCCCAGGCTTTTTGGTGGAGAGAGAACCCCCAAAAGCATTTTCAAATCCCCACGAGGCCACTTGACTGGAGCACCGGCACCTCCCACTCCTCCCCCTCCATCCCCCCACCCCACTCCCCTGTCTGTCCTCTGGTCATCCCAAATGAAGACAAATGGGTACATTCACCCCCTATCCCAAGCACAACACTGTACCTCACTGTCCAAACTCACAAAAGCGCCCATAACCATCTCTTCTTTACATACAGTGTTTAGTGGTGCCATACAACGCGTGATAGTTCTTGGCCCAGGTGGTTGCTCCGAAGAGGAAGCTAATGTAAAGATGTTTTTTGACCTTTTATTTTCTCAAGTCAGCTAGACAGAAAAGCACCCCTCGAGTAACAGACTAAGACTTTTTTTCTTCCCTAAAAGCCAAAGTCCTCTTAACCCAGGAAGGGGGCCTTGTGAACAACTATTGAAGGAGTGAAAAAAAAAAAAAAATGAAAAGAGGTTGTGGGGCAGGGGTGCAAGCAGGGACAGACAATCAGTGCGGTTGCCCAGGAGACACTAACTTCTCTGTACGGCGCCCCCTACCCACCGCCGCCCACCCCTACACCCCCGCTATCCCACACTGCTTTGCCCCGTCAAAGTCTTTTCAGCTCAGACACTACCGATCAGTAGCCTGGAGTGATGGTTGTCTCCTCTTTTGTCTCGCTCGTACAGTACGGGCCATCGCGATGACAGCTCGACAAGACCAGGGGTGGACGGGGATGGAGGAAAAAGTTGCGCGAGATGTACTTTTGGGTGGGCATATTGATGTTCGGGAGGGAAGGGGGGTCGCGGTGATGGTGCATCCCTTGAGTATTTCTTTTTAGTGCGAGTGCGTAGGGTCATTGAGGGGATACGGTGTCTGGAGCTTGGGAATGGCCCGCTCTGAGACGCGCCCCCATTGAGTTGTCAAACATAGGGGCAAAGCGCATTCACTCCTCCCTCGCATATGTCAGGTTTACACACGGAAATGATGCCAAATTTTGGAAGCCGTAAACTCGATATATTATTACAAGAACAATAGGAGTCAAGGGTTGTTTGTGTAGAAGACAGTATTGGCAGAAGAAAGTGATTTCGTTAAGTTTGTAGAGACAACGGGCAAGACGAAGATGGCATGTATAATTTCAAATATATATACTTGAAGAACATACACGTTTATACTTTTGATTTTACTTGAATATTATTTTAAAATGTAAAATTCTCTGCTTCTTCAATAAGGTAAGCTGTCATGTTTCTGAAGAAAATCTCATTTCTGGCCACTTAATAGTAATAGCAGTTTTCAAAAAGTACTTCAATCAGTACTTTTACCACATCCTTAACAGTAATATTATTTTTAAAAACTTGTTATATAGTGTTTCTCTGTAGACATTGTGAGATCTTCCACTTACTCTAAGTTACTCTAAGCTTGCACGTTTCATAATGAATATAAAATAACATTAGTAATACAAAATTGCTAACTCTGATGTATTCAGTCTGATGGAATAACAATGTCAGCCCAGTGCAGATGTGTAGACATGTGTGTGGATATGAGAAAAGACCACTGTTTTTGTTGGGATTTATTAAAGACCGCTGCAGCATTAACAGCATGGTTAATGAAGCCCGTTATTTTTACTGGGCAGGAGCAGGCCCTGTTTCCATGGTGCCCACTGAAAGCCTATATGATCTGGCTCCGGATAGCTTGAATTCTTCTTAAATTGGCCCTCTTTCTCTGGGCCAGGGGTGTCCAAACTTTTTTTCCCCCCGAGGGCCGCATTTTGAAACTTAGACGGAGCAGAGGGCCACAGACGACCCGACAATGAAGTGAACCATTGGAAATCTTGCGTTTGATATAGTTTCGATGAGCCTCCACACCTTTAATAAGACTTTGAACGTTAATATTAGGTTTGTAGTAAAAAGTACAACTGTTTGCTGTTTGGACCAACTTAGCAGGAAGCCGGGGGGACCCCCCTGCTCTGGACAGTCCGCACATAACTCCTTGGGAAAACAGCTTCTCATAGGCAGAAGTGGCCAGTCGTAGTTGTAAGAGTCACAGTTGCATATGCAGTAAAAGTAGTCCAAACAATCAAGAAAATGTCGTGGACAACTTGAAATGATCACTTGAACATAGCTTAGAAAAATGAAAAATGCACGTTTCTTGAAAATCAAAATCCAGTTGAAGTCAAAGTTGAATTACCATAAACTGCTCATCTTAACCCACCACTATGCAAATACTTCTAGCCGAGAAACACGTGGAAAAAAAGATGGTCTTTTATTCTGCTTGCTCACCTGCACTTGAGCTCAAAAAGCCTGCATTTAGCTCCAGTGAGGCGCAGTGGATAACATTCACCAGCTCGCGTCTGCAGAAACATCGAGAGTGTTTTTAAAAGCTTGTGGTAGGTTTAGTCAAGATTGTAATTAGGCCTCCAACATGTGCACAGACCTACAAGCCACAATTACACCGTGGAGTTGTACCAAAAAATAACTTGGGTCGTCTTCTTTTGAGCCTCATGGAAATGAACAGGATCGTGGATGTGTTGCTATCTGTGTTAGTCATGTTTGGCCCAATTATACGATGACTATGCTAAACTTCAGCTGTGGCTCATATAACAGCCAGTTGTTTCTTGTTTTTTTTATTTTTCACCACCTGTATTCTGTGATTCCTATTGGTTAAACCAGTGAATATGACCCAGGGTGACCTACAGATGGCACTAAATGAGTAATTCACCAACTCCTGATGCTTTCATAAAGAGTCTGCGCGGCGTTTCCCACGAACATCTTCATCTACTTACACAGTTCACAAACTATTAGATGCTTTGGCAGACATTTTCTCTCTCGTTTTTCCTGCAAAAACCTCTGGCTGTAACTTGGGTTGCCATGTGTGTCTTGTTAAGGGCAGTTATGACAAATGGCAGCAGCTGTACAAACTAATCTCTCTGTAGCTTTCACACATGGCGCCCAATTAACAATGGACCACTGTGGGGCCCTAATCCGCGGTGCAGCCATCCTCCGGTTCTGCTCGCCCAGCCAAGCGCCCCAGGAGACTCTTCCCCGCGCCGCCGTCCTGCCACAGCGCCTAACTCCATTCAGATGGGAGCAGGGTGCGCGATCGCTCGTTTCCATGTCAGGAACTACCGCACCCTGGTAACTACGGCGTATGAGCGCGGTGACTTTGACGCTTGGTCCACTTGACGTGACACTTACTTAGCAGTTTTCATCATCTTCTAGCAATGTAGCAACCCTATAAAGCTAGTGTAGGAGCTAATTGTGGTGACTGGGTTGGCAGAGGTTAGGTGACACCAAGCCTCAGTTGTGTTTGGATGTTCGGTGGAAACAAGGATTCGCCACCATGATTCGGTTTGCCCCAGGACAGTTGTGGCTACCGTAGTTTACCGTCAAAAAGTCTGCAAACAAATCCTGCTTGAATGGTATTTAAACTCTGACTCATTTGTGAAAAGTAATCAATTGCGAACCCTTATTTGCCATTTGTGTTTCAATAATAGGATTCTGCGTCCAGGAGAATTGAACAAAAGACAAACTATGTATTTCAGAACATGTTTGCAGGGATCTAAACTACAGGGTCAGCAGGTTTTATGCGTCATAAGACAGATATTTGGTTGATTGTGGGGGAAATTACGATACTACAAAAATGACAGCCATTGCGATTTGCTAATTGCGTCTCGACCCTTTCCCCCGACCTCTTCTTAAAATAATAGCTTTACTTACAGTTCAATCGCAGTGACTTTTCTCAGATAGCGTTGCCGGGATTCAGTTACGAGCCGTGATGAAAGGCGCTCAGTATTTTGAGTACACTGGAGTGGTAGAACTAACTCACATCTATTCTGCTCGTAGGCATATAGGCATTACCATAGCTGCAGCTGCTCTTGATAGATTTAGTAAAGTGGATTGAGCAGCGGTGGGTGGGAGCCGTGCGTGCGTAAACGCGTGTGTCATATTGCGATGCTGTCAGTGGGCATATTTCCAGTAGTTGATGATAAACTGCTGTTTTCTTGGGGCCCAACGCGAACGCACTGTGTAATGCACTTATATGTGGAGGCAGAGTGCACTGGGTTCCCCACGCTCTCATGTTAATGTATGTAAAGGCTGAGAAACCTGAGCCAAGAGTCTTTACTTAAGTCTTCATGTAAACTTTGAATTTGTTTAGGCATAGCTACTGCACATGCAAAGGCAGAGCTTCAACTTTCCTTAAACGTTTAATATGCAAACATGTGCAAAGGTATAAAGTAAAGAGGTGTATTAGAATAATGGAATCACTAAGAAGAAGACTTTAGCCAAAGCACTCACTGCAAATTATGTCGTATATAGAGAAAGCGGGGCCATATTTATGTATTTATTTTAGCTAGAAAACTCTTATATCTCTCAATGCGAAATCAGCTGGTATGCCTACTTTACTTAACTTTCCTATGCATATTTAATACTGTCTTAGGTCCATTGAAATCCTTAAATGCTAGAAATTGATGCAAGTGTGAACTGTTGTTATGACATTTTCCCTTCTCGGACGGCGAACAAAGCCACGAACAGGAGCGGCAAAGGCGGGCGGTGAAGGGTCGACGGACATCAGGAAGGCGATGCGGTCCCTTGCCAAATCTATGACATGAATGAAACAAATGGACATAAAAAATTAAAATGGTCGGGGTGTGATCTCTGGCAGGCCGCTGTGAAATCGGTGCCAACTTTTATGAATGGCAAAACCGCTGCTGAGCTCATAAAAACGGGGGAGAAAAAGAAGAAAGATTTGACTTTCTTTTTTTTTCTTCCCTCCTTTCTTTTTTAATCTGCCATCCAAAAATAATTAAGCAAACGCAGGCCTTCTGGTGAGTCTGGAAGAAGCCACAAGACACTTGACTAATATCGCGGCGCAGAGGGGGACGGCAACACACTGAAAAGATGAGGAATAAAGGCCATTTTTAGAAGGGGGCACTGGTGTTACAGTTCGAATAGTTACAGACAGCTATTTATCTGAACCACTAAGCAGCAACTTCTTCCTCAGCTCATGGTATGTTTTTGAACCTATGCATTGACCAGTTAATGATTATTATTCCATTACTAAATTGGTTAACAGTTATTTAAATGATTGATTAATTGTGATTGCTTGCTGCAGCCCTAATAGGATCTAAACAAAAAAACAAGTATGGAGTAAAAACCAAGTCAATTCAAAGCAGGACGTCCAAAACTATGATGAAAATATGTGAAAAATGATGATAATAATATACAGGGAAAAACCAACACAGAACTCTCTTAGCAAAATTCCTACATTGTAATTTGGCAAAGTCAGACATATCATGTTACTTTACTTAATGAATAATTGCCTTTTTTTGAATTGAATGCATTGATACACTTTAAATATATATCAAAACAGATGGATACAAATCACCTTTATCCTGTATTTATTCGTCATGCGCCTTGTCTTTCTTGTACAGGATGAGATGATGGAAAGAGCAGGCCGGTGGGTCAGATTTATGTTTATATATAGGACTTGACCAGGGAACAGGACGGGACACTACCAGCAGGCGGAGGGGGCGTATCGCATGCACCCTATCACGTACGCCACATCCAGCATGACAACAAGCGCTCACTTTGTAAAACAGTAAATAATAAGAACTGTCGGAGCCGCTTTGTAAGGGAGTAACAGTAGAGGAGCTTACGATGCGCGGGGTTCTCGTCGTACTGTTTGTTCCTTGGTGTTTGTGGAGCTGCACGTTTACCTTGGAGAGTTAAATGTGTTGCTTTTGCACATTTACACTTTGTCGTAACACATATTTTCATCATAGTTTTGGACGTCCTGCCTTGAATTGACTTTTGGTTTTTACTCCATACTTGTTTTTTTGTTTAGATCCTATTAGGGCTGCAGCAAGCAATCACAATTAATCAATCATTTAAATAACTGTTAACCAATTTAGTAATGGAATAATAATCATTAACTGGTCAATGCATAGGTTCAAAAACATACCATGAGCTGAGGAAGAAGTTTTATGACTCAAATTGAGCCACAATTGCCTGAAAATGAAACAGAAAATGTGGAAATTGAGAGTATTTGATGAAAAAACCCTTTTTGTCCATAAATGTGCTCCACCAGGATCTTCAAACTGCTTCACATCGCGGGTTAATCTGGGTCAAATTCAGTAAACATCTTTTGCAGTTCTAAACAACTAATCGAAAAGGGTAATCGCTTGACTACTAGACTAACCGATTAGCAAAATGATCGTTGGTCGCTGCCCTAGATCCTATGTATGCTTTGCTTGTCTGAAACCCTATTTCTTCATGCAACTTCTTGAAGGGTTTAGAGAAGCTGGACATAGCCGTAGCACTACACTGTTGCTTTTGTTTCAGTTGTTTTATGGGCCGATTTGTATGCCATCAGCATCACCTACTGACCGCTCACAAAGCTCCCTCTGTTCACAGGCAAAATGCTCCAAAACAAAAAAGTGCTTTAGCCCATTATGTCAAATCAAAGCAACGTTATCAGCGATCAACATATTCTCACCAAGAGACACAGGCGCAAAAGAATGCTCCATTGACTGATACTGCCTGCCAGGCCAGTCGCGCAGATTTTTTGAAAGAAAAGACCAGAAGAACGCCTCAAACCCACCCAATACTCAACTCAATACGTTCTGTCTGTGCGTTTCCTACAGCTCTGGAGAGAATGTTCGATAGAAGATGAGACACAGTGAGGCTTTTCTCTGTTCACATTATATATTGAAGTATATAAAGCAGCAACGGAAAACAAAAATACTGCAACTGTATTTCAAAATGAAGAACTGTGTGCGAAGACATTGAGTATTCGTGCCGAGCTGACAATACGTTCATTATCAAGCAATTATTTAATGGACCTGTCTTTATATTCTATTAGCTTAACTACTCTAAATTGTCACAGATCTTCAAAGAAATGGAATTGGCCTGGAAATGTTGTCAGACTTAGATTAATTTATTTTCTTGCTTGTAGGACTGCAACTATTAATTGGAAAAATCTGTAATTACTATTAAAATGACTGTAATCGTATTTTGATAACGATGTTTCCGGGCTATACAGACTCTAAAACACAAGATCCTTCTCAACATAACAATATTAAATCAAAAGTTAAAAAAAAAATCGGAATAATACACTTTATTCTGTAATATTCTCTATTTTTTTATCTAGTTAAAAATGTACTTTGTCCATAGAAACTCAAAAAAAACCTGTGAACTTCTAAAACAGCCGTTAGTTTCTTCGCTCGTTTCTAGATCCCCTCGAGCTGTACGTCTTAATACTTGTGGGATCTTAAAAGGGGAGGGGTCCTGACTGAGGAGGTATTGTTGAGGTGCTGTCCCATGCTGGGGGGGGTCGGTGAGGAGGGAGGAGGGGGGGTAAGCGGGACCGTCACCTGCCAGACTGCTGGAATGTTAATGCCGTGGCGCTGATAATTGGATTTTGTGCACACCGTCTGTGAGGAACATCCAGCAACTTTACCCCTATTATTGTCCCAACCCGGCCCAGGACTCTCAATAGCCCCTAGTCTAATGTTTATACAAGTACTCACGTCTCAATAAGGACTGTTTACAATGTGTGTGAGTGGAGTGGGACGAGTTGAGTGTCAGATTATCGAGATTGGCCGACTAGAAAGAGATTTGTCCGGCCTTAAAGTTGGATTTTCAGTCGGATTTTTTTTTTCACAGGTTTTTTTTGGCACTGGAGCCTGTGTTGATATTACGCTCTCTGGACTTCCTTTTTTCCAGCGAGGCCTCGGCACCGCCCACTTCAGGGTCAAAGGTCACGAGGAAACGTATCGACGGGGCGTGTACGAGGCGTACATGATCCCGGGATCATTAGGGAAGTTATGGCTCTTGTTTTGCGGCGGCGGTGGGGGGGTGAGAGGGGAGAGGGAGTGGGCCGGGGTGGCTGTGACGCACTGCTTTTCCCCCCTTTGGCCTCCTGTGCTATTTCCACTGTAACGGCTTGAGCTGGTTAAAACGTCTCGGGCTGCACTGACCTAAATTCCACATATTCACCTCAGAAGACCCTTAGCCTTAGCCAGCCAACATTTTTTTTTTTTTTTTTTTTTTTACATCGACTATGGTCTGCTCCATTCTGTGGACGTATACGTTTTCGCGCTCCAAAGTTCTCCTTCCTGTACATAAGGAAGCCGTGTATGAAAACGGTTATTCCCAGCCGTAATGTTTCCCCCGCTCCAAACAATGACAGAGCCTTTTTTCAGTTTTTTGGCACACATTCTTGTTGTGGTTAGATAAACAACCACTAATTGCATTTAATCTCTGTAAAAGTAAGGCATTTGGAACAATTACTTTGGTATGTGTACAAAACAGCTGTTGTGGGGAATTTTATTCTCGCTTTCAGTCTTGAATTTAATTCATTTGGTTTTGTCTCACTGGTTAAGAGAAAAATAAGAAAGTCGCTACATTCATTTGTGCAAAGGGTTGTTGCAGGCTTTGGTGACGTTGTCGAAATCTAAATTTGTTCAAGTTTCGATTTTTGTTCCTTTTTTACCCCCTTCATTTGCCTCTTAGTTCAATTTTTTCATTTAGCCTCTCCTTTTGTCCAATGATTTGTGAGCCGTTGCGACTGGATTCTATTGTTGCCTAAAATACCAAGAGAGGCACCTGCAAGTCAGGAACAGCTATTCATCTTTTATGCTATTCTAGTTTAAACAGCTATTCTCTTTTTAACCTGGCAGTGGTTGAATTGTGTTATTGCATAAACACAACTCTGGAGTGATCAGTCACGTTTGGGCAATTGTAGTCATTCGAAGAAGACGGCCAAGCGCGCACCAGCCAACCAAAGCCCTGCGATCCAAAAGGAGAGAACGCACAGTCACAGGATCGTTTCTATGTTTCTATGACACAATAATTAAGAGAGAATTTAGATCACGTTCTAAACTATTTTGAATTAGTCCTTGTTTTGTGCCAATTCAGGCTTTAGTCCTAATAAGTTCTTGTGATGACCTGGTATAGTCCTGTTAAAAACCTTGGGGCTGGATCTGGTCGTACTTGAAAAGCCAATATTGACTCAAGAAGTACTCGGTGTGAAGAGTTTGTGTGCCAGTGTTGCAGGGGATTACCAGATTTCCTTTCGCTCGATAAGTATAATGTCTAGAAAGTATCTCAACGATCGAGAAAGTTGCATGTTTTAAAAAAGGAACGAAGAACCGGACAATCGCATAGAAACAAAGGCTAAAACAGGTCTGAACCAGGGCAGGGATTCAAACAGGACTTAATCAGAAAATATATCAATTCAAATTCTTTAAGTTGTCCATACCACCAGACAAAACTAACATATTCTTAGCAGTACCTGTCCCACAACTTTAGTATCACTTCAACGCACTGAAAACCCCCCCCACAAAACATCGCCGCTAACTTGTGATGAAGTTGCTATATCATTTGTTTGACCTGAAGTGCTGCATTTGTTCAGTATACATGATGAGGTGTTGCAAAACGCGCGCTCGCACCGTGTCTCTCCCGGCTCACCCGCCACCTGTATAAACAACAGCGCTATTGCGAAACGGCTACAGTGAAAGACTCTTCCCGGCCTGTTGTCAGAATGAGGTCAGCGAACACTACTCCTTTCTCTCCCTTTTTCCCTTCTTTTGCTTTGGCATGTGCTGCTCGCTGTACTTTTGGGCGATCCAGCTATTGCATTGGGAGCCCGGGCCTATGGGAGGACTTGCAGGTAGCCTATACCGGCGTTTCCCAAAGTACGCAAGCGCTTACCAGGGGATACTTCCATTATCAGTTTAGAAAATATGCTCTTCTAATCATTGCAATTTCTGATTTAGAGTTTGGATTCTGTTCAGATTTTGACCACGTTTTGTACACGGCGTCATGGAGCGTTTCCATTTGAGGGAAGACTCAAAAATGAACTGTGAATCTACAATACATGTACAAGTATCACGTATTTTAGATCATTGTAGTTCAGATTATGTTTAAATAATTTCACACATTGCTAATTAGTAGTTGGGCATTCAAAGTGTGAGTATTTGAGTCGATTGCAACTAAACTTAACTGCAGTTCTAACTTTATTCTTGATGACATTTGGTCGGACAGAAGGTGACAACTCCAAGAAAAGGTGTTTTGTTCCCGAAATTAATTGAAGTAGCCGACGCAGGAAGATGTTTTTACCACTTGTCTGACACCATCTAACCCTTGATCGGTTTACCCTATCGTTGCCACACACAAGCCCTCTCAGTGACGCAAGGGCCCCCACATGTATCGTATGCTAGCCGGAGTCGAATCCGCTAATCACCGCCGCGCACCCTGCACGGAGAACGTCATGCTCCCAGAGGCACCGCTCCATGTCTGGGACGCTGTAACGGGATCTCCAGAGAGGAGCACAAAATGGGCGCTTTGTGTCCCAAGATTTGTCCAGACAAACTCAGATAAGGAAACCCGGCAAGGGCGAGCTTGTGCAAATAACCTTTAATCTAGGTCAGGCCGTGCGATATGGGCTGCGGTGTGGTGCTAGGCTAATGACCCGCGGTGATGGTGACGTCAGTGATATGGAGTTAATGTGTTTGTAAGTAAGTGGCTATTAGTTTTGCAGCGTCTTTAGGTGGAGGGCAAATACAGAGGGTCGTTTTGAAGATGCTGCCGTAGTTTTGTTGGGGAAAGCTTGGAAAAAACAATGTTAATTTACTGGAAAAAAAGGATTTGCTTTCCTTGACACGTACCAAATGTATTTCAGTAATATGTTGAAATGAATTGAGGACAGTTACACTTATACTTTGGCTTTACCATGGACGAACATACCGTATTTAAGAAATGGTTTGATTTTGAACTAATTTATTCCATGTTTAGGTAGTGTTTGTCTGCATTTCTAGCAAAAGCATGCCCAACGCCTCTCTAGCCCCTGCAGCTACTTTACTTTTGTCTTGCCACATTTCTCAACATGTCCCCAAATAGTTTGACGGGGACAGGACCAAGATCACTACACGGACCATATGTGTCAGCAGACCGCAAAACGCTGAAGCTATTACTTGGCCCACTTTCCTTCAAATTGAAAGCAGGAGCCAGCAACAGCAGCGGCAATAGCTAGTTTTGGCTACAGCGCAGAGAGGTCTGAGCGTGCCGACGAACGCTGGTCAGATGGTAGCGCTCGTGCTAACTCGTTGACGGCTAATGTCTCGTTGTCATACGGTCAATGCCTTCCTTTTACGACCGCAAAGTGATGTCTTTCAAGTTAGCAAGTGTCTCCGCGTAAGTGAGTATTGGCACAGCTCTGTCATATATGTTGGTTCCTCGTTCCCCATGATTTGTTTCAGGAGCCGAAGTTTATTTGTGGTTGCTGGAAGCGCACCAGTTGTAAGATTGAGTTACATGTATCTCTTGATCATATTATATTAATGATGAAACCATTGTCCAACACCCTGTTATTGTAAATTGCAACATAACACTTCCACTGTTCGGATAAAAGAACTTAATATAATCAGTCCACTTTTTTAGCTTGTGGCTGTTGTATTTCTCGCAAATGTATCTATCTAATGCATTAGTTGAGGGTATTGTGTTACTTGTATTACCTACATAAAGCATTATTGCTGACATTCTCCTGTTGTATGCTATTGTTCTATAATACCAGAGGGGGAAAGTAATTATATGTTTTCTTTATTTTGTCTCATTTAGATTTTATGCACAAAAAGAACACTGTCAAAAAGTTTTATCTTTTTATTTTTTGCAAAGTAAAAGATATTTGTGCTGAAGCTGTGTAGCACAAGAAGTAGGAGCTGTAGTAATGATAATGCGATCTTAGTAGTTAGTAGCATTTGTTAGTGCTATTCTGAAATGCATTACTCTAGTATTAGTTGATCAGTTTGCAATGAACTGTGTGAATTTTAATCCTGATGAACATAAACTCAAACTGCAGTAAAAACAAGCAATATAATAACTATAATAGTTATGATAGTACTAAGTTATTGACTTTACTTCTTAAACGGAATTAAACAGTCTATGTTTACTCAGTAGGCACTGACTGTACAATATCCCCATTCATCTTGTGTGGTGGCCTTATGCATGTTTACCAGGGATACATAGTCAAGATAAACACAACACATATCAGCCAAAGTGATATCCTTGTCTTCTAGCCTCCTGTGTGTCTTGTAATCTTTTTTTATTTCATTCTTTCCTTGGCGGGACGACCGGCGGGTGCTGGTTGGATAGGAGACTTATCTTCAAGCGCGTCTGTCATCTGCTCCCTCAGACAGAGTGCTCTTTCATTCACCGGGCTCAAAGAGGGTTCACACAGATTTAAGGAGTGCATTGTTTGTGCTCCACGATGCTTAATCACTTTTGATTGGACACCATATTAAAACGCAGGCCTCAGACGGGACGGCAGAGGGGGAAATCTAAAGGAGCGCCGTTGTCCCATTGGGTGCAAGATGAGTACAAAGACAGGGAGTTAAGCCTGTGGTTCTTAAACTTGATGGCAATAAAAATATTTGGCTTCACAAGTACCATATCGAATCGACTGAGATGTAGCTAAATAGGGACTAGCCAAGGTTTGAAAGGAAGAATAAGAAGAAGAAAAGCAGAAAACTTGACTCTTTGATTTTGATTTAAATCACTAAAAACTGATTGTCAATTACTGCGACCTGGTCACGAGACAGTACAAGTTAAAACAGGATTAAACTGGGACTAAAATGGGTTTGAATCAGGACTAAATCAGGACGTCAATCTCAGAGACTCCATGACCCTCACCTTATTTAGACCCACCAACTTCAGCCAAGACAACAGTGAAACCAAAGACCTATGTCACACATGGCTTTACTTTAAAAAATCATCTGCCCTTTGGTTTACAATGCTGGCCCTTTCCTTAATAATAATAATAATAATAACTTTTATTTATATAGCGCTTTTCAGTGACCCAAAGACGCTGAACATAATAACCAGGTATTTAGACACAGGTTGAGCCACTTTACCTGTCCTGCTTTGGCTTTACATGAGGTGCTGTTTATCACTGATGCACTTTAATAAACCAGGACTAAACTGGAAGAAAACCTGGGCTAAAATACGTCAACGTCCAGAGAAATCTGAGCCAAGAAAAATGTAAACCAATACTAAACCAGAACTAAATTTGAATTACATTTTATACAAACCAGGACATCTTTGAGCTTATGGGGCTAAAGTGGCAAAAAAACCATAAACCAAGACCAAACCAAGACTAAACCAGGATTTTCCCTTTCCCCGCACAGCCCATTCGACTATAGACCCCTGATTACTCTGACTGTTTACATATTCCATAGAGTGCCGTGGCAGAGATAAAGCCCTCTTGATTCTTATCCCCCAGCCACAATGTGCAAACCACTACGTTATAATGTAAACCAAACGGCGCAGCTGCCCTTTCATGTCTCAAGTGCCAGCGCTGCGTGCCGAGCCGTGGTTTTGGAGAGCTCCGGTTTTAAGTGGCATCAGTTAAATTGGAGTTCAGTCCGTCATACTTTTTTGGCGGGAGTCTGAAAAGTACATCGCTGTTTTCGGATTCTACAACGCGGTGATGGCACTCTCAAAAATCCACAAAAACCTGATCATTTGTAGCGGTGGCAAAGGTCCATTATCCTGTTATATATTTGTCCAACAGAATCTGTTGTCTAACTCCAGCCTATTGAAGATTGATTGTAGAAAGTTACCCGCGTAGCCAAAAGCCATATACTTCACATATGGTGCACGGTGCCGTGTTTTTTGGGAAAGAGCGTTTGCGTTAAGGGATGGGCGTTTTGATATGAAATGTGATTAATGATCCCGGCATCGGCACAAAGGGGGGAAGTTTTTGCAGGTTGTGGGATTACGCACGAGGCCGGCTGGGAATCTTGGCATTAATTGGCCTGTTTCTCCAGTGGCTTGGCGGAGTTCTCCCGCCACTCTCCTTGGCGGTGTGTGTGCGTTATCACTCTTGAGGTCCTTTGCAGTAAATGTGTCACAGGAAAAAACTGCCGCGGACTATAAATAGCTTCAAGTTCAACCATGTGCGTTTCCCATCATCTCGCATTTGGGCTGCAGAGTGTCTCGGGCCACTTTGCATTATTAAAGTTTGTAATGAATATCAACTGTCGGAATAATCAAGAAGGAGGTTTACTACATAGTGTGGCGTGTAAGGGGTAGAGGGGTTATTAGAAAGCGATGAAATACAAAATCTGTCTTGTATATGCTCCATCGATTCAAAGTGCAATTTTGCAATGCCAGTTTCCTCTCAATACCCCATATTACAGAAAAGATTGAATTAAGTCAAGTTAATGTAATGGTTCATCACTCAAAAAAAAAGGTTGGCATGGTGGCTACATGGTCAGAACGTTTGCTAGAACGTCCTGGTTTCCATGCTTGTTCTTTAGATGTGGGCAATAGGAAAAATGGCTGTTAGGTGTTTTTCTGACAAGCTTTTCCATTTCAATATGTTTTTATTGTACAATTCTGTTCAGAGTTAATATTTTACACGTGTCCAGGAAATACTTAACCGTAAAGAATCACATAAATTTCATAACATGTTTGTTCAGGTTAAATTTCAGAGTTAGCCAATTTAAAACAGAATAAAACTGGACATTTTGTTGTATGTTGTAGTAAATAATAGCAGTCTTTGTGATTTGCTTATTACTTCCATTAAAATTGCGATTTTGATTCAGTTACAATCAATCTTGACGCTCTAGTTCTCAAGCTCTTCCCATTCATAATTTTCTTGCTAGTATACAATTTACTAATCTCAATTGTGACAAGAAACAACAACAAAACCAACTGCATAGCCATTATTTTTCTCATATCTCAAAACCGTATTCTTCTTTTCGGTTCAAACATCTGGAAGTGCCGTTATGCTGCAGTTTGCGCCACACCCCTCGTGCTGAGGTGAGTGACGGTCTGCCTCAGGGCCGCCGCTCTTCATACACAACCTGCTGTCAGGACACACAATACACACACACACACACACACACACGCTGTCCTACCCTGTTTTTTAAAGTTTACAGAACACGCTGTTCACCTATTAGGCTTTGACATCTATCATAATGAAAATGCATCCGTCAAGCTGGGTTCAACGGATGCTATGTCAACAAACTAACAGTCAACTTCATCATCAACAAATAGGATCACGTCGACTGCTTTCACGGACAGAGAATGATTGATTAAAGGGCATAAACCATCACGAAGGCAGCGGACCCAGCCTCGCGAGGGTATCAATTTTGCGATTGGACTAATTGTCGTATCAATATCGTCAAAAAAAAACATTCACTGACCTCTCGTTGCATGAAACCTTTGCTCTAATTGCACGGAATAATGTGATAATATCAACTGATCCTTTCAAGAAACAAAGCGTTCCCATGTAGCGCCCTGCAAAGTTAACACTAAAACATTTCCCGTCCTCCGTGTGGATGCAGTCAGTATTGTTGCTCGCTAATCTTGCAACATAACGGCGTTTCAAACCTATACCAGAACAAATATATTGTATATTTTGATCGAGTTCAACCTCAAATCCAGTCCAGGCGTCATTTCTTGCAAACAGACAAGGAAACAAATAATGCGCGCTGTAGGAGCGAGCGCGTCCGACGTGTCGACCCGAGCTTCTCGACTCGGTTTCGCGCTTCTCCGTGGCTTTTATAAATCTAAGCTTAATCCACCCACTACAAGCTCATCCCACTTAATTTGTTTGCTTCATGTAGATTCTCCAGTGACATCTAAGCCATCACGTCAACAACCCCAAGTGGCTCCTAATTCTGTGAACTGAATCTCTATAGCGCTGCTTTGATGCTGCCTTTATTATATGTTATTTCCCCCCCCCCCAGCCCTTATTCTTGTTTACTCTAGTCGAATGATAAAGTTGCAGCCTGCTACTTACTTGGTCACATGGGCAAAGCCGAGGCCCACTTTAATCAAGAGACGTAAGAGTGACCCATTTCGATCTCAAGCGAATTCGTCGTTCGAAAGCGAAATAGCTGGGACGAAACACGCATTTAGTCAAGCGCCCTCTGCCTCCATGACGTCAGATATTGAAAATCCCGCCTTTGTCCTTCGCCGTTTGTTCCAATTGACTCCGGAATCCGCCGTAAAGTGTAGAGGTGGATGTTTTACGAGGTGCTAATGATCTGCTAATTCTCAAGGAAAAGCAAAGTGACCAGTTTGTTCAGACGGGGTGTTTACTATCTATTGACCTTTGCCCTCTCCGTGTCAGGGGCAAAGTCAGAGGCGAGTTGACGGCGCGCTAACGCTGTGGCATGCCGACAGGGCGCTGCTACCGCTGCAAATAACCAGAGCATGACTAGACCTCATTATATCCCTATTATACGTACATTAAACTAATCATTTCCACGCAGCCTGATAACTTCAGATATTAAAATATTTGTTTTGGATTATTTAAGGCTTTAAAAAAACTGAAATGGCTGATCAAACAAGAGGTGATTTAGTGTCACAATGTTTCCTGCTTCCTACCTTTGTGTGTCGGAGCGGGTGCGGCAGCGGAAACATGGCGGGCTTCGACGAGGAAAGGAAGTGTGCTGTCAGAGGCGATCTGTTGCTACCTGTGTTATTCGAGCAACAGACGCTCACTACTTTGGACCACAAAGTATCCGGGGGACTAAATAGGTCAAAATCTTTAATCGCAGATGTTCATAGTGTGTTGTTTTTCCATTCAACAACAACAGTCCCAAGTCAAGGTCTTAAAAGTCTGCTGTTGCATGGTCCGTCTCTCGTCTCCCACATACTGTACAGGCCTCTCCTGTAACCTTGAGAGAAGCCCGCACAGGCCCCAAGTTCACTGAGTGCATGAGGCATATTTTCGCTGAGCGTGCTTGGACCGCCCCTCTTAAACCCCTCGACCCCCCCACCTCCCTCTCCCCCCTTTGCTCCCCCTCGACCCCCCTGTCCCACTCCTTACCATACATACAGTACATACAGCGCCTTTTTTCCCCCTCCCCTGCTCTCTTCCCCCTTTTCTCCTAAAGAGGACTCCCTGTAGGCCTCGCCTTTCACAGCGACTGCAAAGGAAATACATTATGTGTAAAAAGAATTCCATATGGTGTCATACGATCTGTGTAATTCTCTCGCAATTGATAAAAAAAAAAAAAGTAACCTTCTACGCACAATTCCGTCTTTGTGGAGGTACTTACAGTTTCGGCACTCGGTGTTCTGAACTCAGACTCGTTTTTTTTTTTTGTACTACTTTTGTGATGGTGAAGATTTTGCCAAAACGCCTCCAGCTTGAATAGTTAATAACTTTACTTTGATCAGTTGAAAATTGAAGGTTAGCTGGCACGTCACAACACATTTGATTTCGAAGTTTAATACATTACGGTAAATATTGAAGACAACTCAGAACAACTTTTAACTCCCTTTTCTAAACCATATTACGATTAAAACATAAGATGTAAGTTTTTTTCTTCTTCAACAGAGCACGTCCTGGTTTTCAGAGAATAAAACACTATAATTAGATGCAGACAACACACAGTGGTCTCTTTTTGAGCCTAAGAGCAAAACATTTTACTTTATTACATGGAAGGAAATCATGTACAGCCTCTTTATGTATAAGTAAAATATTCAACCCTCTACACAACAAATATAAATTCATACATAATCATCCCACCCAAAAATATAGTTCATGTCTTATATTCAGGTCAAAATAGTAATAGTTATGACAGGCGTTTGGATGTTTAATAGATATTTTAGTTTGTCCCGTCTCTTTTTTGGAGGTTTGTGGACTCTATCAGCTGGTTCTACGGGGGCCTCTCTTCTTGGCTGGCGGCGTGTATTTGTGGCAGTCCTACGGTAGGGCTGTTCCAGGTAACAGCCGTGCCAAGTTCAAGTGGCTTGGATCGAGCGTCGGCACCGCACATGGGAAGTGTTTTGAGCCGAGCTGCCAACCACTCACGCTAGTCTACAATGAGGAGTTTCCTCGCGGAGTACCATAGTGTCTTTTACATGTGAGCGGGCCCCGGGGAGGAGATGTACATGCGTATTTACTGGCAAGGCATTATAGAGGTGGCCTTTTTGATATCTACACCAGTCCTCATGATGCAACGCTGTAGTAGGAGAATGCAAAGCCTCTGCATAAATGTTGCTCCTTTATTAGATTAAGTTGATTAATTGGATTGTAGATTTTACAGCAGACGTTACGTGAAATTATTGCTAGCATTTTATCTGTATTATTTTTTATTTTATTTTATTTTAAGATTACCCTGTAGATATGACTTGCGCACGGTGTATCACTTTTTCATTTTGATAATTTTGTTGGTTTGCAGTAGCATTTGTTGTTCAGCAGTAGCATGTTTTCAGAAATGTACAATCTCCATGTCTTGGTTATCAGACAAAATGTATAAATACATCAATATCTCTCTTCAAATCCATAGCTTTCTTAACTTCATATTGGCTCCACGTAGTTATGAGTCGGAAGGTAACGATACTGTTGAAAATGGAGTATAATTTGGCAAGATTAAAACATTTCCGTTAACATTTGACGCCTCTGTGTAGATAAACACACACACTACGCAGTCCGCTTCCTCAACCTATGCATGGCTTGTTACTTGTTGTAGAGGCATTCAACTCCATCTTACAAATCAAATGGGAATTGTCTACTTTTTTGCTCGGAGCTTTGGACGCCGGCAGCGCTCAACATAAATAAAACAGCTAGTCCCGGGACGGCTTGGCTTGCCCCCTGGACTAGAACTGCATCTACCCTTGGCCAATATTTACCCCAGCCTTGTTTGCCCTCTCACCTACCCCCCTGATCTTCGCAAATGATCTTTTGGCACCTCGCGAAAAAGAGAAAACAGCATGCTTTGGGTGAGCGAAAAGGCGGTGGGTAGCCGGCTGGTAAGAGGGGCGCGTATGAGCCCTTTGCGTCGTATCTTTGAGTGGACAAACCCTATCAGGTTGAAGGAAGTAGAGGAAGCTAGAAAGCAGTGCCGGGAGGGTCGTGCAAGCGAGCCGGAGTCAGGCGTGTGGGTGGGTTACCAGGAATACAACAGCAAACAGAAAAGAAAATGGGGAATTCCTGCTTTCTAAACCGAGCGGTGGAAAAAGTGACGGCTCGATTTTAGCTTCATGTCGCTCCATGTCAAAACGGCCAAGCATTGCCGTCATCTGTGCAAATATTTCGAGAGATTATGACTCGGGAGCCTCGTGGGAAAGGCTTGAATCGGCTCACTGAAGACGAGGCGACTTAAATGATTTGCCGTTCTCAATTTGGCAAATGTGCAATCACAAGACCACAATATTTAATTAAAAAAAGGAACCGCCAGGTAAGGATCGGTGGCGTGCTCCTTTGTTCTCGGTGTCATCCTCGTTACTGGCATCGGTCCAGTTGTGACCGAAAAACAAAGGCGCTATACAGTCTCGGTCTAAATAGTGATGGAGGAAGGATCGGGCTTGCCATGCCTGAGGACACAGCATGCTGCAGAGAACACACACCTCTGTTGCATTCCTAGATTTTATATAACCTCACTTTGGGATGACTCATCTTAATAAAGAGAAAATGTAGTAAACGCTCTTTGCACTGTCCTTCCAAAAGTAGCAAGGAAATACTACACGAAGCAAACAAATCTCGTCTTATCTGATGTGTAATATTTCATGCAGATAACGATACTCAATGGCATTTTTGTAATCCATCAGAAATGTGCCAAATTGCATGTGAAAAATGTAGGGATTTAACACAGTTTTTTTTCATTGCTGTGAAAGTTTACGCTTGTTTTTCTTCAACATCTCACCCCGATATTAAACTTTAGCTAAGGATAACCACATGGAGCATCTTGCACTACACACACATTTAAACATGTGTCAAAACTTGTAACTTTCCATTGTGGTGACCACGCCACGGCCTTGTTCTGAATGACAAAGTTTTGCTCCCACATTGTTTATGGTGGATCACACAACAGAGTCTGAAATTAATTTAGCGCTTCTCGTCTTCCCACTGTAAACTGGCGCTGCGCAGCCAAACCACATGTTGTTATTGCTGCAGTGGCAGAGGGGGCTGCCCCAGCAGGCCTGAGGAGCACAGAACAGATTTGCTCCCTGTGTTTTTGCCAGGAATGTGCAACAGACCTCTCTCTTTCTCTTTCTTTGGCTGTGAATACGCATTAAAGTAGAGCTTTGTAAACCCTAACCCTAATGTTTGTGTTAAGGCGATGGGAAAGCCAGTTAAACTTGGATAACTGCTGATCTCATATAATGTTGGAAAGGTATAGGTGGGTTAGATCTGGATTGGGCCTGCTTAGACCTGTTCAGTTCAGGTCTACAAGTTTGTTTCCTGGTTTAGTTCTTGTTTAAACCTGATTCATGACGGTTTTACGGTTGGATTTTGTTTATCCTGATTCTCTCCTGATCGGGCCATCTTCTAGTCTGGATCTTCTGGCACGAGCCAAGTTTAATCTCTCATGTTCAGATGTGTTAAACCAAGACCAAACCAATTTAAATCCACCCTGTTTTGTCCCGGCTACAGTCGTGGTTCAGTCCTGATATTGTCCTGGTTAGTCCGTATTTAGACATCTCTATCTCTTTCCCTCTCTTCCTCCTTAAGTCCTGTCTTTAAACCCTCTGCTTGCGGAACGGCGATGGGAACGGCAGTTAAACCTAGATTAGCTTCACATTCTGATTTCTTCTAAGAGATATTTCGTCGGCGATTACACACTGCTTTGTTGTGGTGGGCGACGCACCGTTGACTGTATTAAGCACTGTATGTTTATGTTGGATCGGAGCGCGCGGGGCCACGGCGGCGAATAGATGGCACACCTCCGCTGATGTTAGAGCCCCTATCTCCAGACGCCGCAGAGGGCCCTTGAGGAAAAGAGGAGCTACAGCTGGAGCAGTGCCAACTCTCTGACCTTGCGGTGGGCACAGCCGTTGTCACTCCCTCTTGAGTTATGTGAGAATCACTTTTATGATCCTGTTAGTTTTTTTAATACACTACTCTGCATGAGGAATATGAAAACCCTGCATCAATACAGCATCCTTATTTGGCATTTTATACAAGTGACCGACTAGCTTCTTTTGTTAAGGCTTTTGAGAGCTGGACTCGCGCCAGGAGAGGCACAGTCGCCATACACACATCTGTACAATAGTATATCGCTAATTTACAGGGCCGCTGTGGTGAGTAATGCGATCATATTTTGCTCTATGCTTTAGTTCTGGTTGAGTACTGTCATCATTTAGAGATATTGCTGGTTTAGTCACAATATATGCAGTTTGGCTCAGATTCCTTATCACTTTACCAAAATGCACGTATATAAATACAACGTTTAATATCTTTTAAGGTGTAGAGGCTGCAGTCAAAATAACGCAACTCGCAAAAAAAACAGTTAAACCCATTTACCCCGCATTTCAGACTGCCCCGGATGCTTTGATTGGCTCCAGCTTTGAGTGGGTCCCGTCTGCAGCCTCATTAACAGGGGCACGGGTTTTTACTGGCCACGTGGCAAGGCATTGGGCTTTTAACCGCCAACCAGTCCCCCCCAAGCAACTTCCCCGGGAACAAAACACTGTCTCACCTGAGTTACTTTACGGCGCTGTTTAGAGGGCAGTGAAGAGATTTCACGGGCTCGAGGTTCTTAAAGATTGTCCAACACCTTAAAGAACTGTTCTGGGTGGAGTAGCCCAAAAGAATCTTCGTGAGTAGGGCTGCGCAGTATATTGCAAAAATATTGATGTCGCAATATTGGCTAATGTAATGATCAATAGCACAAACGACTAAATATATCTCAATAACACCAAGCTCATCTATCTGACAAACAGTATTTAAAATGAAATCATTGAAAAAGGCTGCTGTTTTTTTTTTTCATGTCCTTTTTTGAGTCTGAAGTCAAAGAATATATAGAAAAATAGAAAAAATAGTATAAAATAATGCAATAGCTGCTAATATTTCATCCTCCTGATACAGTGTTCTAAGGTGATATTACTCACTGTTACCTGCAACGCAAAAGCAACTGGATCAAATAAACACACACCCACATTTACTGTTTCTAGTCATGCTAAAAGGCCTTGTTTACACGTAAAAATACACACAGCAATGACCCAAATTGAGGCTCAACATGATGCAAGTGAGCGCAACAGATCAGGCGAAATGATGACGCCGCAGTAACCTCTCATTTTGCACCTGCCGCTCCGTTCCCTACTGGAGCTGTAATGGTAAAAATAAACTGGCTCCACATCTGTTGGCAATGTCAGTAGTCTGTTTTTATGCTTGTAATGACACATTAAACTCTGTGGTTCATTTCCCTCCCTCCTTCTCCAAACCCTATGTCCCATTCCAGTAGCTCTCGCGCTCTCTCTCTTTCTCTGTGCCAGGGAAATCTTAGAATGACTGTGGACTTTTGTCTGTTTCGGTCCAACATCTGAGTCCTTGGATGCGGTGGCATTCTACGATCGAATAATTCCCTTTTTCCGCAGTGTTTTTTTTTTTAGGTGTGTGTGTGGGTGCTCGCTTGGCTCACGGGCGATGGGTGGCCTCTCGCTCCAGCTGGAGAGGAGCCATTTTGCCCTGTGGAGGCAGCACCCAGTCAGACGCCCGGCGTTTGCTGCGTGGTCTGGTCTTAGGCGCTTGCCAGCAGGATCCCCTCTTGGCTGTGGCCTGACGCTGCCGCCACAAGTGCTGACAATCACTGACACATCACTGGCAGAGCCCAGGCCGCAGCCGGAATTGGTGTGACTTGCAAAAGCATAGTTGACAAAAGGGATAATAGGGGTGCAGTACATTGTCAAAATTCAGTGTTGCAATTATTGTTAGAAGCGTTGCGATTGAACAACTATTCATACTTATTGACACCATGACCAAACAACAGACAAATCCTTCATTTCTTTTGTCTAATATAATACCATGCTTTTAGTATTAATGAAACAGAACACGTGATGTTAATGTGTGTAAACAGACAGATAAAACTGTTTATTTTAGCTTGTAAAATGGTCACAATCACTGTTTTTTTTTTTAAATAGTCCTTTCACTGACCAGAACAATTTTGATTATCCATTAACCGCATGATTTAGAAATATAGAGTAGCAAGAATTGTAATAAAAACACATAGACTGAAGAGATTGATTGTTCAAAATGATTTACAAGAAAAAATTTCAATTAATGTCATACGACTCAAGTACATCTTAATCAATTCCTTTTTTAGTATTGATATGATCAAACATTTGAAAATATGCAACATCTTTCATGTTTTCCTAATTATTATTTATTCATTCTTAAACCGATCCAACTACATATTGTAAAAGCAAAAGTTAAGTAGAGAAGTTGCATTTTGTTAAATGTTAAAGTGATAAAAAGCCACTGTGTAATCAAAAAGTTAATTTATCAAATAATATTATTCATTACGACCCCTTTTCTCAACATCATAAAGTAACTTCTGAAACTTTCTTTTACTGGATCAATAGCACGTTTTAAATATCAGTCATTTCCAAATAGATTTTCCCGAGTTTGAAGGCAAATGCGATTGAGTTTATGCGTTTTGCTCAGGGCCACGGGCTCTTGGGGTATTGGCATGCTCTGTGCGAGATAAACATGTAGGTAACACTGAATTTGTAAGTCTGCTTCCTTATCAGCCCCAACCAGAACCCAAGCACATAATTCAACATTTCGTGAACTCCGCGAACTATGCAAGCTGCAAAGCAAAAGTTTGTTAGATAATTTTCCGAAAAGGTGCGTTTGATTTTCGCAACAATACCGCCGCGGAACACAGAGCGCTTGTGTGACGGGGGTTCAAAGGAAGTCGGAGGCTAAAAGCAGTTAAGCTCGGGAGTATCGCCACCGAGCTATCCCTGAACTATGATCTGTTGGCCAACTCTCATCTCTGGGGAGAGCGGGGAATTTCCCAGAGCCCTGAACGCCCCGGCATCTCTCGTTCCCTCCCCTCCCCGCGCTCCCTCTCTCCGCGGACCAGTCGAGACGTGCAGGTCTGAACCCTCCTCTGTGTTGCCGGCCCTCCCATGCCCATTGCCACTCAAGCAGCGGGGGTCCGCCGCATTTGTCTCATAATTATCCGAGTGGACGGGGGGGTTGTGAAGATGAAAGGGGCGAATCACAGTGCTGCTCTGTCAAAGGTCTGTCTGCCTGGCTGGGGGGTTTCGGATCTATCTCCTCTGTCCCCTCTTGTTGCTGCGTGCGCTCACCCGCCGCCGCCGCCACTTCACGCACACACTCTGACTGTTCCTCAAGAGCGGGCCGCACAAAGTATAATCGCGCTCGTGTGGACGGGGCCCCCGCTCCTCTGTACGAGCCCCCCGCTGATTCATTCACAACTACAAAACTGCAGAAAATACCCCCCACCCTCACATCCTGAAAGACTCGAAACTCTGCGGGCCACTCTAACAAGCTCCGCCCACAAACCTGTCTGGCCCCTCCCTCCGCTCCACCGCCGCCACCTTTCTCCTTCTTCTCCTCTTAACTACTGGCTAGGAGTTAATGGACTGTTTTGGCTAGTCTCCAGACGGTGAGTGTCACCTCATTAGCCTATAGCGGCTCGCTCCCAGACTGCTCCTTGTGTGTGTGTGTGTGTGTATTTGTGTGTGGGAGGAATACAACAACGGAATGTCATTGGCCCCCCTCCCCAAAATCCCCTCCCACCATACACCCTTCGCCTCTCTTTCCCCTTCCCACCACTACAATGAATGAGAAAACACGCATGCATAATTAAATCTATAGTCTCGTCCTCACTGCAGCCGCTCTTGCCTCGGCTACTTAAAAAAAAAACCTGCTTGGAAGTTTGCCACTGTGAGAAAAAAAAAAAAAAAGACCCCAAAAAAAACCCGCAGTGTCTTCAAACCAGAGATGTGGCCAACCTTCCACCCTGGTATGAACCTTCCCTTTCTTCTCCAGGCCCTCCGAATGGCAGGGTGGCAACAGCGGGCGAATGTGAATGCCACCCGGTCCTGCCAGTCAATTACGCCAAAACAAAGCTAATTGTTTGTTTGGTGCATACCCAAAAGATGCCGGCCATTGATGCAGGGGGGAGGCCATTGTTTCAGCGCAGATGCAAACTCGCTTTTTCTCACAGACGAGACTTGACGCTGATTAAACTCGTGAATGATGAGACCGCACTTTCACCAAATCAGCTAATCCACGCTGCTTTTATGACTGTAAACAATGTTAGCGTTTCAGCGCTTTCTCCCATTCAAACGGGCCGGCTTTTTATCCACGTATTTCTTTTTCATTAATTGTCGGGGGGAAATGTGTATAAAAAACTGTCCACTAACCACACTTCCTTATTGGACGACCATGTTTTGCCCAGATCCAGTGAACAGACTTAGCTTCCTAAAGATAATTTCAATCGTTTGCATAGTAAATTATGTGAATACCGTATTTTCTGGACTATAAGTCGCACCGGAGTATAAGTCGCACCAGCCAAAAAATGCATAATAGAGAAGAAAAAAGTCACACTGGAGTATGAAATGCGGTTGCAAGTGTGAAAATAACAAATAATATCACATATAAGTCGCTCCGAAGTGTAAGTATAAATATAAGTCGCACCCCGGCCAAAACCATGAAAAAAGATGCGACTTATTGTCCGGAAAATACGGTAATCAGCCGAAATAGCTCAAACTTGGTTGGCCGCTGATTTTGTTGGTGTGTTTTTCTTCGTTTTGTCTTCTAATGAACATCCTCGATTTAGCCGCACTATACGCAATGCTGCTAGCTATACGCGACGCTGCTAGCTATATGCGATGCTGATAGCTTTACGCGATATTGCTAGCTTTTTGACTTGTTGTCGTGTCATTGCAACAGCTAATATCCAACTAATCAAAGACAACATTTACAGAACAGCCTTTATTCCAGTCCCGCTGAGAAAGTGTGAGAACGGGACAAACTGGAGCAGCGCTGGTGTCCGGGGAGGGGGGAGGGAGCTTTAAGTAGGGGGGCTAGCACGCTCAGCTTTCACGGGACAGATGAGGCGCTGTGTCGCGGTGTGTGTCGCGCGGCTTGTCTGCCGCTCGGGCCCACGTCTCGGCCGCACATGTACAGCACAGATCAGCGCTCGGCGGGGCGCTGGGTCCGTGCCCATGTTTGTCTGTGCGTGTGCGTGTGCGTGTCCCGCCTGCGAGGATCCACGGGGACTGGACTTGCACCCGTTAGTTTGTTGTGGGGCATGCTGGGAAGAGCTCGGTTGGATCGGTTCTAAAGCAAAAGTTTTTGTTTAACTTTTTGGTGACTCTGGATTGATGCCAAGTCCGAAACTATTTGTATTATGAAATCACACGTTTTTCCTTTACTTAGTCGTCCAGCGCTTTATGTTTTTGGAATATACTACAAATAGACCTTCTGTGTACATTTCACGCTCGCCTCGTCACAACTAATTGCCGTTACAATCACGTCTTTATATTTTTTACGCAATGCTAAGTTTATTTTCCTTATGAAATCTCCATTTGACAAGCTTTAACTTTGACTCTTTGGATGGGTACACTTTATATTCTGTCATGATATCAGATTGTAGTATTACTGCTGGAAGGAACATCGTGAAACTTCCGAACGATAAAGTAAAACGAACGCGTCAAAGCACAAACTGAATCGAAATGACTTGTTTTAGATTCTAATGGTTATTTTAAGATTATATTGTGACTTGAATAATCACATTTTGCAATAAACTGAATGAACTGGACATGTCTAGTACTCGACAGCTCGTCACTACACAGGGGCTACAGTCAGGGCAAGGGATTAGTTACTACAAAGTATTACCACGTGTACTACAAGTCGAAAGTAAACACTACTTTCATTATTCTTTTGCACCACACATTGTAGGCGAGCAGGATACTGTTTTTATTGTATTATTTGTTGTGTTTGTGACTTCTGGCTGCAGTGGGACCTGAGCCCAGACCAGAACAATACCTTACAGTGCGCGTGTGTTCCCTCCTCCTCGTCCCGACTACGTCTGCGGTGTCTGTCTTTCACAAAACCAACCAAAACGCCATTGTTCTTTCAGACGTTTCAACTTTGGCCCTCTCACTTTCTCTTGGCCTTTTGCCCCTTCTTTTTTTCCATTTTTTTTCCCTTGTGCGATAGTGTTCGTTGTGCTCGTGCGTGCGTTTTCGTGCGCGCCCGTGTAACTCATCCTCACTGTGTACCTGCATTCCCCCCGTCGCCGGCCCGACATCTGATAGGGAAGGCTATCCGGATTACCAGGTGCTCCTCCAAGCCAATAAGAAATACTCGCCTTGTCCCAATTATGAGATAATCATTACAATGTCACCCGGGAAATGGACAGCATCGGGGGAGTTCCACAGGCGGGATGTGAGGCAGAGTTGGGCAGTAACTGGATACTTTTACTCTTGCCGTTTAATGAACTACATTTTTTCAAGATTAGATCAAACTGATCAAATTGAAAATGGATTATCTCAAGATGACTCTAAGTTGAGGGAAAACTGAAATCTTATATATTACTCGACTCAGTACTCTTTTTACTACTAAACATTTTTTAACAATGAAAAGTGATTTTTTTATTTCATTATTATATTATCATTTTATTTTTTGATAATAGATAGTGATTTATTTATTTAATACACAAAACTATCTTAGTTGTAATCATAAACTATTCAAAACTATTGAGCAAAGGTCAATTTTTGTCATATTTATAAATTTTTTGTAGCAATACTTATGAGCAAATGAGTATCTTGCTTGGATATTAGTTGTAGTATCAATTAGTATCTGCATGCGTACTGATACTTTTACCAAAAGGACTAAAAGGTAGACTATTATGGTACAGTATAATTTAAAGGTAGCGCCGTAGTTGTTGTAGTTGTTGTAGTAGTAAGAATGCAGAAAAACTAATAATTGCAAAGTACGAGTAGAATATTAGAAGCAGTTAGTATCAATAGTAGCAGTTACTTTCTTTGACACAAATTTTACTTTTACCTCTAGGTTTATAGGTATGAAATTCTGACCTAGGTACTTTAATGTTTTGCTTATTCGTCCTGTCGATGGCATAAGATCGCGGTCCACTCAGACTGTCCCGCTCTCATCATTTACCGATGCCAGCCCAAGATGCCCACCCCCCGTCTCCTGCTGACCCTTACCATTCATATCTGTGTCATGCGGTCCAAGCCAACCTTTAGCGGGATATCGCACACAATTCGGCCGGGGGGCTTCCATGCCAAAATGTGGTGTCTTTGCTTGTGGGGAGGGGCGGCAGCAGGGGCAGGCGGCGGGGGGCATCGGCAGTTGGCAAGCTGGCACACAATGGTTGGCACAGAAAGATCCTCCCCTCGTCTGCGGGCACATTTCCTCGCCCATATCTTTTGTTTGGCTTGTTTGGGTTGCGGCTCATCCTGATAAAGGCCACTTTGTTTAGACAACAAAGCGGGAGGGAGGGAGAGATAGAGACACAAAGAGATAGGACAGGAGAGAGAGGCCGGCTAAAAAGGCGGCAAAAAGGAGATCGCAGATGGAGAGGTGCAGCAGCGGAGTCAATGGAGACATATGGGAATCACGGAGGCCTAAAAGATATAGTTTTAACTGTATAAGGTGATATTGTCACAGATACCCAATAACAGATATGCACACATGAGAAGGTACAATGGAGTCAGGATTGTGTGTCAGGCAGAAGGACGAAGATCAACAGATAGAGAACAGAAAAAGAAAGAGATTTGTAGAATAGGTTCTGGAAGGAAGCCTGAGCGCTGTGAGGTCATCTGCAAACCACCAATGATAGAATCCAGGAGCAGGAGAGGACACCATCAGCACACACTGTCATGGCCCCCAAACAAACACTCTTAGTTTTGGTCTCCATGAGGCTCCCGTGGCCGCACAGTGGAGGAGGACACTGGGCAGAAAGTCTGCTTGGCCACATCAAATATTTACTCAGGAGCAGCTGTATTGTCGAAACATTACGCATCAGAGCTGTGCTGTAATCAGGTCGATATTTCTGCCCCTCTCCCTGTTCCTGTTTCTCCTGGAGTCCTCCCTCCCTCCTGCCTCCCCAGGCTGCTGAAATGCGTCTTGGCTCAGGACCCATGCCTCTGGCAGCCAGAGTGCTATACATGTGCACAGAACCCCGCTCGGCATAAAATGGCTGCCAGACAGGCTTCTCCTCCTGAAATGTCGACAGCGGTATGCATCTGCAAGCTGTGCGTGGTGCGCGTGCGCACTCTTATTTTGTGGGGATACTTGTGTGTGTCTTGTATGTGTTTGTGAGATAAGGCCGTGCATCAGCGTAAAGAACCATAGTATCCTAAACTGAGGCTAATTTGAGCCACACTGTTTTGTGCATGTGTATTCCACTATTTAGTGGGACCAGAGCGGGTGTCATGCCAAAAATGAGAAGGTGGGTTGGTGGAGGGAGCGAGTGTTTCAGTGATTATAAAATCCAGGCGGGTAGCACACATGGGCGTGGAGAAACCTCACAAGAACTGAGGAACTTTCTTGCAGAGCCAGATTTCTGTTGCCATTACCCCTAATTGCCCTAATGGTTACAGTGGTATGATAAGTATCCCGCCGGACAAGAAGGTGTAAGAACTCATGGATACATCCAATAGCCACCAGCCACCACTGCTGTTTTTTCCCTTTTGCTGAGTAACAGTAGATAATCTGATTCATACGCGCTTCCTTCATGAAACGGTTTGTTTATTTAAACAAGTGGCAGGGATAGAGGGTGCCAAGAAATGTTGTTTTTGGAAAGGGCCATGGTGTACGTGTGGCGTGTGTGTGTCAGACTCCTCCAGCCCTGCCAAACTCCCAGGGCAAAGCCGACCTCCTCCACCACAACTGTTTATTTACAGGTTACTCCAGTGTTTATTTGAACACTATCGGATTGGCCCGGCTTCTGCACAGAACACCTTTCAGGCACAGGCCGAGGTCTCAAGCCCTGTAGGTCCTATTCTTCAACACACTGTCCCCTTTTTTTCTATTAGAATATACATTTCAATGTAAAACATACAATATCTAAAGACCTGTTGATTTGCAAACTAATTCCTCTAATTTATTAGAATCTTACTGTAAAGTTACACTATGTCTGCCCAACATTAAATCCCCAGTTTTAGCGCATACTGTATTTTCCCGGAGGTGGTGGCACCGGTGCTGCCCTTCCTGGGTCAGAGGTAAAATGTAATGCAATAGGGGAGGTGTACAGCGTTCAGACGCAGCCTGGCAGATGTGCCATATGCCGGATCCACCTTGAGTCGTCCAGGTGGTCTCTCCTGGTGCTACAGCGGGGCCTCATGCTGGAGGATGCTGCCTGGGATCTCTAATTGCCACGACCATCTGCTCTTTTTGTCATGGTTGCCTGTTCAGCCCTTGAAGTCGGGGAAAATACGCAAAACAAAAACACAAACTCTGATCGGACTTAAAGCCACTCACCCCTCACCCGCCTCCTTGTATACTGTAGCCCTCTTCTTTTCGCTACATTCACCTTCCTCTTCCTCACCCCTCCTCGCTCTCTCCTTTCTCTGCGGCTCTGTGTCTTTGCGGCGGGCGTGGAGTTGGCAGTTGTAACTAGACTGATGGATGACTCTGAAAGTGGCATGGGGGGGCGGGGGGAAGACAGAGAGACAAGGCCGCCCGAGCTCCCCGCAATCACTTTATAGACATGTACTGTGCCAAGTCCACACAAAACTCTGCCTGCCCACAAAAGCCGCTTTACAACCCTAATGTGTGTGTGTACAGAGGCTTGCTCCTTACTGCAAGCAAAGCAGTGGGAACTGTTTTGCTGAGGCTATACAAATGAAAAGACACACATAAATAATTTTCAATCTTTTTTTCTGCGGCAGCCTACTAAAACTTGAGCTATGTTTTTATGCTATCCGGAAACAGAGCCGACATATATTATAACGCTTGCATATATCTTCGTTTCAGGGCTAAACTTACAAAAAAAGACGTTTTTTTTCTTCTTTTCTTAACGTATGGTCCTGCTCCCTCCCTACTTTGTCATCGTTGAGCTGCGGCCAAGAACATTCTGTTTTTGCAGCGCTGTTTAATAGTCAAATTTAGGAGCGGGGGAACAAGCAACAGAGACACAGCAAGGGAAAAAGAAAAGGATAAATCTTTCAACAATTTTTTCTTTTCACTTCTCTGACTCCCCCTTTTTTTTTTCTCCTCCTCCATCCAACCGTCGTAACACAAGTCAGGGCCGAAAAGGCAGTTGTTGTGAGTTGGGGGTATCTGAGTTCACTGTCTTTTGCCTCTTGTCTGTGTTTTAAGGCGGAGATGATAATCGGACTGCTGGTTCTCATTGGGGCATGTGTGTGGCTCGGACTGGTTTCAATCAATCCTGAGGTCCACTACACTCAAGCTCCTTGAATTGTTTTGGTTAAAAAGATTTTCCTCCAAAACAACCATGACTTGATTTACAGTCAAGTGTGTGCATAGGATTACGTAGATACGTACGTAAGACTGGCTTGACGTGCTAAAATAACACTTTGTTTTATTGTTTTTAAGTTGGATTATTTACCAATTAAACCATTTCATCTTGAAGTAAATGTGTTCAAGTAAAAGTAAAGTAAAAGTGTTGTGTATGAGGAGGCTTTAATGGACTTTCCTTTATTTTAAGGCTTTTAAAAGAGCAATTCAACGCCTTGAATTAGAAAATCTTTATTTTTAGGCACTATATATCACTGTGAGATTGAACCAGTGCCTTGGTAAAAGTCTATACCCCCTTGAATGCTTCTTTTTTTTTAATATACAGTCCTGTTTGGATACATTTTGATTAACATTTCCTCCAGGGGGTCGTCAGATTTGCCTCCCCAGTGAGGTGCAGCACATGTCAGTGCCGGCCGCCTCATACTAAGCCCTCGTGGACCAAAGTCAGTGGAAAGAATTCCACTCATGTTTCCTTGTCGTTCCCGCCCCTCCTGTCCTCTCTTCAGTGTTTTTTTTTGCTCAGCGCTCATACCTTGCACAGCAGGACCGAACACATTTCTCTTTGCCCCCCCCCCGTCCCGGACACTCCTCCCGCAGCAGAAATGACAAATATACTGTACACATCACGAGGCCAGTAAAAACCTTTTCCTATCCCGTGTCAGACAGCGCTACGCCTTTTGCAAAGTTTACCCTTCCATTCACGATAATGGTGTGTAAACAGATAAGAATAACGTGAAGGCATCAAGCAAGATGTTTAATTAAAGATGAAAAGTGCTGCGATACGCCAAAGTGTGAGCAAACAAACGGAATATTACCGTCAAAACAATCAAGTAACTGTTCAATTGACTTGGGTTCATTGTTTAGTATAGATCTAATAAAATAAATATGGGAAGATCATGGCATTAGCAAATATAAAACAATAAAAATGCAGATAGATGACATTTGATTATCATTATTTGTTAACGGCACAAACTAGAGCCTTTAATCAACAACAAAAATGAGTTCAAAATCGACTCAACTCAAACTATCCCCCAAAATGACTGGAATAAACGCCCCGTCCCGGACCTTCCCAAGCCTTGCTCCGTGCCTGTAGACTGTGTTCTGTTACTTTGGCCTACTTTTCCTCGTGCTGTGCAGTCCAAACCCTGGTCTTATCTCCTGTCCCGCGTGTGTTTGCAGACTCGCAGCAGTCAGGAAGCCCAAGTAACAATGAGCCAGGCAAGAACCCTCTTCCAGGTACGTAGTGTCACTCATCATCTCTGCTGTCAGCACCCCATTGTTCAAAAACAGTGGCAGCCATGTGCATAGCAAGCATACCGGGCAGCGCTGGCGAGTCATGTGTAGCACGAACTCGCTTACCTATAGACGGTGCAGCTGAAGTATGTCAATATGAAAAGAGAAGCAAATGAAAAGCAAAAGTACGTTTGAAATTTGTTTAAATGTCGTGCATGAAAATATTTATTAGAATGGAAATAATATGATAATTAAGTGACGTGCAAGTGGCGACATAACCATTTGCATACCCCTATATGCAAATATAGAACTTTATGTACAAACACAATGCAAAATGTGATATTATAACGTTAGAAAATTACTGATTACAATATGATAAATAATAATTGTATTTAGAAGAAATTTACCATCTCAAAAACAAAATAAAACAAATTCAGATTTTAATAATATAATTTAATACAATATAATGTGATCACAATTAATTTCTGTCTGGGTTGATTCATATTGAACAAGTTACTTATTACAAAATGTTTTACTTTAAAAAAAAATTTAATAATAATAATATTCAAAGAGTATTGGAATCTCAACAAAGCTTATTTTCAACGATATATGAAGTGTCAATATTTAAATATCTCCGAAAGTATTTGCGCTACCTGTGTAAACGTGCCGTCTTTTTGCCTCACCACTCCCTGTAAACCGATGCATTCTGCCCGTAGCCTTCAGCACATCATCGGGGTGTGATCCAGCGAACCGTCCCACTCTCCGACAGCCCCGTTGTTCCCCCGACTGACCCACGCCGTGTCGTCACAATACAGGAATGAAAATAGTTTTGAGAGAGCGCCATAATTACTTTTCTACCTCAAGAGCAGGTTAGGCGGAATCTAGTGCCAAGGAAAACATGCTAGCAAGCCAACGTGTAAGACCTCGGGAGCGGGCACGGTCCCCCCTTAGCTGGAGCCGAGCTAGCGCACTGGAGGCGGGAGACTGACTTTTGTAGGTGCCAATCGAGCCGCTGATCTTTTTTGGCAGGCTTTCTGTGGCATTGGCATGGCATCAAAGAGCAAGAGTCATTTGGGTGTCAGGAACTTGTCTGAGAGTTTTAGCTGACGAACGGCTTTTGATTACACTGCGTACTATACATTCTTACGCTGGTAAAAGTGTTTAAATAAGACGAAGAGGCCTTATAATCTCGTCTACTTCGTACCGTGAAGACTGAAGCTGATTAGAGTTTGATTCTGTGTTTTGACAGTAGTAGACAAAGGCGTATTGTCCTGTTTTTGCGACATTTTCATTGATTGTTTTAGCCGGCTGTCTAAAAATGATTTAAAAAAAAACAATACAAAAATGGAAATTAAATTTTGAGTGAATTGATTTGAATTTTATATATATATTTTTGATTTATTCATTAATTTTATTTAAATCTATTATTATTATTTAAGATCTAAATCTCTTTTTCTCTTGTGACTTAAGTGGACTGCAGAGCAAACATCATAAAAACATTTCATCATTTGCGTTAAATTACAAAAAAAGAGATTAAAACATGTCAACATTTAGAAGCACAGTCACTTTCTACAGGATTCTCCTTCTTTGTCAACGATTCACACTTTAACACTTTACTTTTCTTTTTTTTTTTTATTCACCACTAGTCATTTTTTCTCGCAGCTGATTTTTCTGGCCCATGTGTAACCGTTTTCTCTTATTCTTTGCAGTGTACTTGGAGGATAGCTTCATCAAATCCGGCGTCTTCAGTGTTTCCGAGCTGGTGCGAGTGTCTAGAAGTAAGCCAAACCCTTTTAACTTTTAACATCGATCGTTGCGCCAGCCGTGGGTTCGGGGTCACGTCCTCGAACGACTCCTCCGGGTTGCATCAAACTAAACAACAGAGACTATTTACTCTCAACATACAGTTTCCAAGAAGCTCGCGGGATTAACTGAAACCCTGACGGCCCGATTGTACTGTAGAATATCTGGTTTGACGGGTTCTGGCGTTCGCTGTAACACCTGTGCCGCGCGGCGAGCTCCCTGTTTAGACACGCAGTCGCATCTGAGGCCGTTTTAAAGTCGTTCTGCTCGAACCCGCCTCGAGCGTCTTTTACCTGCGATGACTTCGCCCATGATTGCATTGTATAAGACTTAGATACACAAAGGGCTCATTCAGAGTACTATTGTTGATGTACATGAAGAAGATTTCAAAGATTTTTTCACTTGCGTCACTGCATTAAGAAGCAAACACCAACAACCACTTTTAGAGTTAAATATTTTGCATTTCTAAGATGTTTTATGATGTAGAAAGTACTTTTATTGAACTGTAGTAGTAGTAATGTCGTTGCAAAATGTTAATATCGTCCTTGTTATGTTAGTGAACCAGAGACGCTAAGATACATTTACATTTACACTGGAATTTCCTTATTACGAGACGAATAAAGGAGCTTATTTTTCATGTGATGTTTCAAGTCAACGCACGTCTCATCTGATCTCTTAGCTTTGTACAAAAGACATTAACATCCACCCTCCATCCTCTCCAAACCCCTTTGAAACGGCCTTGTTTTTGTTTAGCGTTTAGCTTTGCCCCCTAAGCAGATGGCGCTGGCGCGAGGGTCTCCCGTGTCCAGGCCCGGCGCGCCAAAGCCGACTGAAGTTTCCGGAGCTCGGGAATTCGAAAAAGGTCGCCGGGTGCTCCGGAGTTGTCAGTCAGTAGCCTGGTCACTCCCCGGACAGACATGTGAGCCGCTCGGCCTCCTTCTCGCTCCTCTTTGACTCTCCGTGCGGGCGAGACGCTCTTTGAAGTCCCATCAAAGGCATGCACACGCTCAGGGTTCAAGGCTGACCAGCGTTTGGACCGGGCCGCTCATTAATGCAGCAGCAGAGAGAGGCGCTCGCATGTTTAAAAGTATTATGTCAACACAGAGTGGAGCAAAGGGGCAGAGGAGCTGTTGACATAATAGCAGCAGAATTTCAAAAGGGCAGCGTATTGGCAAGAAAATAGTGATGCGATATGCTATATTTAAAGTATCAGAATGGGTATTGGGTTATATCACGATGCGCTCGTAGGATGTCTTGGCTGTATACAATGAACCTTTGCATGCAGTAAATATGAGTACTGTTTCTTTGAAATAGATAAAGCACTTAGGGAGATATAATTCGTCAAAGGGCAATTGTTGTTTTGGAGATACGCGGGATTAGAAGTGCGTTTAGTCAAATTATGTTCAAACCGCTATGAAAAATGCACATAAAAAAATAGTAGTTTGGTTAAAATAATATTAGCATGAATTGACATACATTTTCTGCACTTTTGTGGTTAATGTTACACAGATATGACCAAACTGCTACTACTACTACTACCACTACTACTACTACTAATACTAATACTACTACTACTATTATAACTTCATTACTTCAACTATCATTATTAATATTATTATTATTTTTTTTTAATGTTTTCAATTTATAAAAGATTCAAGAGTAAAACACAGACCAGAGAGCGAAATCAAGGAAAAAAATGTGTATAAATATATATATCACAAATAAACTTCACCCAAAGTTCCACTTGGCCCATAGTCGATCACATTTGTTCAATTTAAGTCTGAATGTCATTTGTTTAATGTCCATCACAATGTCAGTCCCAGTCCCACACAAATACTTTTTTAAACACGAGCCTAATTGTGTTTCCACGAGAATCCGACAAGCCTATTTTAGAACACGTTTCCTTTCAAAAACGCACTCGTAGAACGCCGTGGATTTGATCAAGTAATTGCGCTCAATTTGTTTTACGTAAACACAACAAGGACTTGTGCCATCCACTTAAGCAGCCTTTTTGGAGCGTCACTGTGTACGAGTCAAAACCCAGCGCCGTGGCCAAGTGGCATCATAAAAGTTGTGTCTAGCCAAAGTAGAAAAAAAACATCAGCGTGAATGATATTTGGGGGCCGTCCTCAGACATGAATGAAAGAATAACAATGGTTGCTTTGAGCCAGTTTACATTCCTCCACAAGCGACGCGTTGTGGCGGGTCGTTCGGCGGGTAGGGGGCGCTGCCAAGGGCCCGGAGTGGGGTTCGCCAGGGTTTTGCAGACGAGGCTTTCGGCCCGCGGATCGTGCCAGTGGTGAACCTCAGACCACAACAGACGAGGCCACACACTCTACGCTCTCATCGAGTCCAAGCGGAAAGAGAGAGTGAATAAGAGAGCGCGAGAGAGGGCGGGACGGAGAGAAGAGAGCGAACTGGCTTTGAGTTTGAAACAATATCCCCGACCTGGACCGCAATGGGGAAAATAACACCTTCATTTCAGCCGTAAATCAGGAGGGAAGACGGGAGTGCGAAAGCGACGAGTGCGACGCGGTGATTTAAGTTCAGGCTTAAGAAAATAATGATGCAGCAAACCAAAAATACAAAAAATAATTCCTTAGAGGTGTGAGGTGTATTGAAAAAAATATTGGTGGCTGTGTAAAAGGCAGATTAAACACGGATGTAAAGCTATTTCAGAACTTTGTGGTTAGTTTTACTTTCCATTTACTTTCTTGAACCTCAGCCCAGACATTCATAGGCATGTTTATCACATTTCTGATGGATTGCCAAAATATATCATCATTGGGAGACTAAAAAATAAATATATTATTTTTATATTATATTTTTATTTTTATATATTTATATATTTTTATTTTTGTCGATATTGTCCATCAAAAAACAAACCTGTCAACAAGCCTGGTCTATTGTTTCTATAGATTTCTTGCCAGATTCCCCATTTATCTATTTATTTATCTATTTATATAAGCTCACAATGAACAAACTTTTATTTTACAAATTGAATTATACTTAACCTGTTACCATCCACCTATTTTCGCCCTGTGCACAATGGTTGGACATACCCAAATGGCATTGCTTATTAAAAGAGGATCTTATGTTCCACATGCAAGTGTGATGCATCATTAGAAAGCTTAGGCCTTCTAGTTTCTGCAGATGTGCACATGAACACTGTCAGGGCTTCAGAACTTACACTACAGAAGCCCAAACATAAACAAAACATCCTTTTTTAGTCTCGCCTGAATATTGTCAATTTGTAATGGTCCTGAGCATGACATACTTCATTGTGTGCATATGCTGTTCACTGTACATGATGTTTATCTTGTTGACAACAACTGTGTAAAGTTTCAGATCTCTAGGAACAGGCATTTTGGTGCTGTTGACCTTTTTGTATCAAAAAGTATATTCGGAACAGGTGATCCAAATATGTGCCAACTGTGCCAAACTGTTTTATTACAATTTTAGCTCCTCTATGATCATAAAACATACATTTTGATGTTTTGTAGGCCACTAATAGCAATTATAACTGCTAAAAAAAAAGTATGTGAAAATGTGTAAATATGAGTTTACCCATGAATTTCCCATATAGAGGTTAAAAAAAAAAAAAAAAAATTATAATATTTTTATTTTATTTTTGTATTGGTATAATAATACATATATCTAACAAAATGCACGTCCAAAAGGCTAATAAAATCAGAAAACGTTATGCGCAAAATCCTGCCGAGAAATCTGGCTCTTTACAGCCTTCCTGGAGCCTTACGCACGAGAATACAGAAGATTCTGTGTCAATAAGCCCTTTGTCCCGCCCCTCTTTCTAAAGCTATTCTCATTGGCTAGAATAATATGTCAATCAATCTCAGCTACGTCATTCGCACGCGGCGCTATTTAGATGTAAACAGACTAATCCATGTGCGTCGCAAGCTACGCATTTTTTTTTTGCGGAGGCTGTAGCAAACAAACCCGTGGACAGAAAAAATCGTAGATGATCTCATTCTGTAGGTAACAGTCTGAGGAAAAGAAGGATATCCAACATTATTTTATAGGTCAAACAGGTAATTTGTTATGGACGGAGAAATTAGCCGAACAAGCGCATTCTCGTCCGGCGAGAAACGAAGAAAAGTTTGTTTACTTGACAATATCTCGAAATCGGATAACTTCAGGAAAAATACAAGTGGATATTGTTTTTCAATGATTCCTTACGGACAGACTGAGTACAGGGATGTACAGAATTAAAGCCGTTTCGTCCGTCATAAACAGCAAACAGGTAGGACATGCGTTTGTAAAAGTTGAGACTTTCTCACAAACTATTGGCAATTGCTTCTTGGGTCATATTATTCAATGTAAATCAATGACATATTCGTTTTGTTGAGAAAATAAGCTTTAAAATGATGTATGGCTTGCTGGTATTGACCACGGAAATAAAAGTGATGATGTAAGAGAATATTTGAGATATAGAAAATGTTCGCCGGCGGACAGGTGGGTAACAGGTTTAAATGACGTTTTCTAATTTTGACTTTATTTTGTGTATTTTTACGTGTTGCACATATTAGTAATAGTTTTACACCAATCGAGCAGGTGTCAGGAAGTGACATCACACTAGAGACACTAATTCCAGTCAAAGTTTATACATGAATTGCACAAAAAATTAAAATAAATAAATAAAGTACCTCATATAATTTTATTGCTCAAATAAAAATAAAAAAAATTGACATTAGATCAGTTTTTCCCCAGTGTTTGCTGGGTAATTTCCTAGCGTGATGTCATCGATTACAAACAGGAAGTCAAATTATAAACCTAAAAATGCTATTCTGTGATAACATTTTATGATGTTTTAGCAAAATCCTAAATATATTATGTCTTAACTGTATTTTAGTTCAGCGAGTCGTCCGACCTGTAGGGGGCCCTTTAATGTTAAAGTTTTCATGGAGTCGAGGTCTGTGTGTTCCCGGTATTCAAACATCGACGTGACCGGCTGCAAGAGCAATAACTTTCCCCTTAATTCTTTAAACAAAACAGAACAACAACTCAGCACTTTTTTTTTTGACATTACACTGCATTTTTAGCCGTCTGGACAACTTTGTGCACCACCCTGGTCTGTTTTTAATCTCACTAAAGGAGCCTTCAAGGAGATTCATGGATTTTATCTGTCTGGCTTTTCTTGCTTTGCTGCTAACAATATTGATTACAGCGAACTTTAGGGGCCACTCACTTACACAATTGGATTTGTTGTGCACTCGAGATAATAAAAGACAGCAAATGCACTCTCAGGTAAAAAACTTTTTGTCGCCCGCGGCTCCCTATAGCTCTCCGGGCTTCAGCGACTTGTTAATCTGCGGACACGGCTCGCCGGTCGGGGGCAGTTAACCTGTGAATTGGGAGCGCTTGATTTGAAACCCCTAAACTCAAAGCGTCAATAAGAGTCCGTCAAGCTTTGCCTTACAGTTAATTGCTCATCCCCTCGCTCGCTCTCATATCGCTGACGTGTCACTTACATCTCTTACGGTGATTAAACTTGTGTCTTTTTATGTGTCCTCCGCAGTGCCCATCACCCACGGCGCGGCGGTAAACTTCTCCATGGCCGACATGCCGAGCCAACCGTACTACCACGACCTGAACTCCAGCGTGGGGCTGCACCGCTCGCTCTCGTCACCGCCCGGCAGGTCAGCGCAACCTCCGAAAGCGTAAAAAAAAACGAGCGGAAATCGAGCAGAATTAGAATGAGGGCAAAGCCGCGTGACCCGGTCGAGCGTCGTCGTGTTTGTTGCTGTTGTTGCTAATGTGCGGGTTGGTAGTGTCATGTTGGTGTAGGGCGCTGCGATTTTACAGAGAGAGAGAGAGAGATGAAAAATCATATTATTTTGGAGCATAATTGGAAACAATTGCTTATGCGTTTTCAAAGTTGACCTGCAGGGGATGGAAACACTTAAACGATTGTTGGTAATGTTTTGTCTTGATTAGTCTTTCAGAACCACTTTATATTAGGCATTGTTTTGTAATTGATTGGAGCAGTAATTGTAATGTAATTAGGATCGTGCGCAGCCACAGTTTGTAATTTGTGCGATTATATTTCAAAGTTCAAAATTTCAAAGAGTTCTTTCCTCTTTTTTTTTTCATTTTTAAAATAGATTTACAATAAAGACACAAAACAGGACCAGAGAGCTAGACAAATAAAAATAAAATAATATATAAAATAAAATAATAAATAAATAAATAAATACAAATAAAATAATGATAATGATAACGATAATGATGATGATAATAGAAAAATAAATAATGATGAATACATTTTAATGTACAATAAGTCCAATTTCAAATTTGTCCATTTCCAAATTTTATCCGAATATCATTTTTTCCATTTATCCACTGTTTATTCATATTTTGGTCCAGTCCTTGATCATCGGTGAGGTTTGTGTCATCCACTTCCTTGTAATTTCTAACTTTTTTCCTGCAGCCAAAAGTATATTCCATAAGTATCCATTTATCGTGTCCTTGTCAGGAGTTCTGTGGGCCAAATAGACAGTTCTGAAATTGAGAGGGAAGGTAACAACAGAAAAGTCTGCGTTGCATTGTGAACTTCAGTCCAATATTTTTGAGCTACCGGACCGTCCCAGATTCTCCAACAGTCAAACAAGTTTCAGTCTAAATGCTACAGCGATGGTGAATAAATTATACACCATTTGAACTATTTAGAATAAAGAACTTAACTTTGTCTCATTTGAGGAGTGACAGGGACAGTAAAACACAACAAGTAATCAAATGTCTTCTATTGCACTTTGTTGTTCTTCAGCAAAAGGCCCAAAACGGTGAACATGGACGAGAACATGGACACCAGCCCGACCGGTCCAGACTTCTACTCCTCGCCGAGTTCACCTGCCAGCAGCCGGGCCAACTGGCACGACCGGGACGGAGGTGATTTCACCGTTTTATCTTTGACGTTCCGTTCTCCTCGTGTTGGGTTTGTTCCGTGCGAGTACGCTTGAAAGTTCTGTGGTTTGGCAAAGCAAATCTGCAGATGAGTTTCTTAAGTCGCATGCAAATAGAGGCGTTGTACGAGATCAGGAGCGTTGTAATGGAATATATTTGTTTATAATCCCAAATATGATCTTTTTAGAGAGAAAAAATATGTATCTGTTGGTTATTTTATCAAGAATTATTCAGAACAAATTAAACAGATCTATTCTAAACCGTTACTTAGACTTCAGTCAAAACAAATATATTTAATTTGCTATTTTCATACATTAACGGTAAGATCTGTTGTGATGGGCGAACTTTATACTGAATAACAATATCTACTACATTTTTGTTGTCTGTGTAATCCTCAGTCGTCCAGGTAGGGTCCATTTTAAACAAATATATATGTATAAAAAGGTTGAATTCTGTCTTAAGCTTTAATGTAACTACCCATCTTGCACACTTCAAGGATGAGCGTCGAAACGTCTTCACTCTGAAGACTTTCGGACAGAATTCCTTACCTTCTTTTGCGACATAACATTGCTCCTATTGTCTTGAACACTCAAACTCACAAACCTCACCTTCGCCTCCAGCTTAAGTGCTTATTATCCGCTTAAAAGTGCTTAAACGTACGTAGACTGGAACAGTAACCACCGTGGGCTCTTCATGTGTCGCCAAAAGCCTCATATCAGCTCCCTTTTTCGAATGTACTGCGTCCTGCTTAGCGTGTCCTGCTTAGCGTGTGCTCGAGCGCCCCTTCCCCGCCGCGCGTAAAACTGCATCTGGTTCCCGCACTCGTGAACCTGCTCAACCCCGTTAAAAGACATACCATGACAGAGATAGCCGCAGGCCCTCTCCGCTCACATAAACGTTCGAGCACTTTTGAACCTGGGCCTTTTTTTGAATCGGGAGTAGTCTCTCACACCTGTAACGCGCACATAGGAGACGCAGGACGTTCGGTCTGGGGAAGTCTCGTCAAGCACACGGTGTTCCAGGCGCCGCGGCAACAACCGGGGGGGAATTCTGACCGCAAATCTCAGCGCTCTGATTTAGTTTTTCCTCAGTTTTCGTCGGCGTTTTTCTCGTCGCAGGCGTGTTTCGAGGAGTCTGTCTGTAGAGTGATTTAAAGCTAAAAGAAGATAGGTTGTAAATGGTCAAGGGAAAAGAGAAGGTCAGGATAGCTCGCGTGTCTCATTATGTCGCCTCCTGGTGCAGAGCGGAGTAGCAGAGTCGTCGGTCTTTTAATTAATGCTCCAGCGTCCCGTGTTTCTGGATCATTCACACTCTCTATTGACTTCTTCTTCTACACCCCAGCGCCAGCGTGGTTTAAATTGAAATCTTTGAGTCTTTAAACTTGTACTCGGACATAACATAGAGCAACTTCACTTGAAAATATTTTAATTCTTTGTTTTTCATCTGAAAACCCATTCATCTCATCCCATATTTTAATAGATTATATTAATACTGTATATTTCTGTCACCAAGAAAGTTTTACATTAGCCGTTCTTTGCTATTTCAAGTATTCTTTCAAACATTTTTAAGTTAAACTAGTGTGATATTTTCGTCTATGCCAAGTCCAATAAATTACAGAATGATAATTGTGATTGTAATGATCATTTACAGACATTTTATTGTTAATACATGAAACAACATTCCAGGAAGTCTGTCATGCATTTTCACCTTTTTAAATTTGACCTACTTAAGAAATACAACCTGCACTTCAGTCACAAAACCACGGGAAAAAACACCTTTTCATCTGCTAAACCTACATTTTATACACATTGCGTTTTAATTCGACCGTAACGAGCCCCGAGACCGAAGGAGGGAAACAGCCCCGTAGCCTCAGCCTCAGCAGCGGCGGCGGAGGAGATGATGGGCGGTGGTGACGGGCTAACCGCAGACCACAGCGGGCGTGCTCTCCAGCTCCGGCCCGATCCCAGTGCACACGGCCCGGGCGCATTGTTCAGACACTTTGGGGTGAACCACGGTGGGCAGGAAACTCTCCGAAGACGGCCATTACTCTGTCAGAGGAGAATAAATGAAAAAGCGGGGCGATATTAAACCCATATGAGGACGCGTTAAGTGCCAAGTGGTCAATTGCAGCACATGGTTGTCGTTCGGAGTAACCTCGAACCAACGAAGGGAGGGAAAGCCACAGCGGGAAAGAAGCAGCGATGCAACTGTACAATAGTGGCTTTTTTGGCATTGTACGTCTAATATACAACATGATTTCATAGCTTTCGCTGTTAGGGCAAAACATTATGACCATATGCCTGTCGTTAGTAGGCAACAGATTGTAATGTGCGAACCAGTTTTAGCAGTTTACGTGCACTCACTGGCGCAGGTTTTAAGATAAGCTAATCCTTTATTGTCCCACATGGGGAAATTTCATTGGTGCAACGCAGGAAGATACAGAGGTAGATACAGAAGAACAGATCACTTATAGGAAGTCTGAAAAACACTTAGAAGATCTCCTATAAATAAAAACTCCCATAGACAAATAAATACATTTTTACGGTTTTAAAAGGCAGTGACCTGGACACCGTTTTTCGAAATCGACACGGGAATTGATTTCAATCTGAAGTTGCTGGGCTGAGGAGCGAGGATTTTTTTCCGAGCTAAAATGTCTGGACGAATGAAGGATTACACCGAATTTGTCTTGCCGTTTTCGACGAGCCGCTCGCCGACATCGGGACCAAAGTGTTAAAAGTCTGGAAAACGGGGGCCGCTCAGACAAAATATAGATACAAAAAATGTGTGATTTATTCATCCACTTTATATTTATTTATTTTATATGACTGACCCTGGCACCGATATTAGCCTCAATATATTGTGTGTAATTGTTCTCTGTATTGAAAACGTGTTAATTACTTGCCGGTGGTCATAATGATGTACCTCATTGGTGTAATACGGAGAAAAAAAAGAAGGCATTTTTACATTACGCGCACAGTAATACAAGCTGACTTTTGGAGCAGTGCTTAAATAGTTGTAATTAATTGTCCAGTGTAATTTCCCGAGGCGGTCCCAGGCTGAGTCTCTGGAGAACAAGCCCGCCTTTTCATATGGAAACATTTTACAATCATATCAATAGTGCTACATCATGTCGCCCGGTGATGCAAACGTTGAAGTGCTTAAGCCTGTATCCTCTCACAGCCTCAGCGATACGAAACCCCCCCAACCCAAATCCCTGTCACCTTTGTCACCCCCTTCTCCAGAAACAAGAGATTCTTCCGGTGAACGGGCCGTACCAAGACTGTGCACCTCCAGCAACTTCAACTGCGACTATATTCTACATACAAGTAAATACAAACAAATTGAACTGTTACGACTCCATCCCAACAGCTACTGCAACCGCCACGACTAATACTACTACTAATAGACGTACTCAAGTTACTTCCACATATTATTACTTGAGAAAAAGCAATGTAAACATGATTGTATTTACTTTTGTCACTTGTAGACTTACTCACAGGTGGATGAGTAACCAAAAAGTACGAGTATTATTACTGAAACGAATCGTAAAATGACTCG